>NW_020884889.1:6888672-7150259 GCF_003945725.1 Corapipo altera | reverse complement strand
GAAAAAGAAAAAGAAAAAGAAAAAGAAAAAGAAAAAGAAAAAGAAAAGGCATGGTTTACCAAGGGTCAACAGATTTATGGTTAGCTTTAAATCAATGCAACTTCACTGGGAGGTTTAGTGTTGGATGTATTCAGGATGGGGAATAAACATATGAATTATTCTGGTAGAGTGGTAGTAAATAGTCTGGCGGTCTCAGACCAATTTCTGTGGTGCCATATCTCATAAACTCTGATAAATCCAGCATGTGCAGCTGCTGAAGACTTTGGGCAGTAGAAAAAAACCCAAATACCAGTGAGTATCTATATATACCAGAGACTCACTGACCATGTACCAGCCCTGGCAACTTGCTTTTGTGATGCTGAGATTTAGTTACAGCCTCAATCTCCTGTGTTTTGGATGAGGAATGAGAGTAGTACTGGGGAGTGCAGAGCAACTGTGGATGAGCTTGCTGGACTGTGTCGTACTGAATTCCCCAGGCTGATAGCAAAGTGCTTCATGTCTGAATCTCTCATTTATGAGTTCATCATATTTGTAGCAGGTCCAGCAGGCTCAGAGATGTTGGGATTTGTTGCTAACTGGCCTCTCAAAGTCCTCTTTCCTATCCAGATGCAGTGATTTGAATACCCTTGAAGAAAAAGGGAGGAAAATGACCTCCTGCTCACTAGATTTGAAAAATTTTAGATATTCCACACATATATCTTTCTAGCCTTAAAAACCTCTCCACTCCGTCATTCCCTTAGCTTAAATATCTCAGCCAAACTCTGCCTTTTTATTCTTTATTATTTGTACACAAGATTCAGCTTTACATGCAAAACACCCCGCAACCTTTTACTCTGAAACACAAATATGATCTTTTCTCTACAAAGTTGAATTTTATTGCAGGATAAAAAACCAAAATACCAATCATTAACTGGTCCTTAATTTTGGGAAAAACCTATTACCATGTTAGATAATGAGAAAATCTATCTATGCAGCTGAAAGAGTGACTCTTGTGCCCACTACTAGATATTAAAACCAGAATTATAAAAATATTGCTGTGGATAATTTCAGTCCAGAAATACTGAGTGACTCTTGTGAATGATCATGTTTTCACTAATGCTTCCTGGCAGAGCTGCATTCTTATTCATGCTGAAATGTTTGGGAGGTACTCACCAGGAAGAGGGTGGTTTAATGTGTTTAGGAGGCTTGGAGAGCTGTCTGAAAGCAGTCAATCAGTCTACACTGTGATAGTCTGGTTCTGACCGTATTTTGTTTAAAAAGCAGAGGTAAATGTTGCCTGAGGAAATAAAAAGAATTGAGACAAAATTGTGCCTATGGAAGGCCAGCTGTCAGTTATCCAAAACATATTAAAGCCTGGCAAACAAGTCTCCAAAATCACCTCCAACCAATTTTCTCCTTATTTTCTTCTCCAGTGGCCACACACAATCTTTATTCCATCAGGGCACCCACTGACAGCAGAAGGTCCCTGTTCCCTGAGCACCACACCATGAGGTTGGGTAGACCAGCCCCGATGTCAAACAAAAGTCCACCAGGAGCACACCTTGTGTGGGATGTACTGGTGGTGAAAACTGGGTGTCTTGGGTAGCACTGAGTACTGCACCATGCTGCAGCAGGCCAAAACCACAGCGCATTCAGAGACCAGCCCTGGGGACCTCCCTCTCAGTTATCTTGAACCGTCCTGGACACAAGGGAGGTGTGAGACCTGCACCAGTGTATTGCCATTTGCCTTTGAATTTACAAGATGGAAATCCGTGGAAAGCTGCCTTTGAAATCCAAACCTAACTTTCCTCAGGTGGGTAAAATAGCAGGATTATCCTGTCTGCAGTGCACCATACAGCTGGGGCTTTGTTTGCTGAGTGCATTTCAGATGTGCTGTCCTCTTCAGAGCTGCTGGTTGCTGTATGTGGTGGTGGCTTTCTGCCAGGGCATTTTGGTTTCAGCAGCAGAGGTTGTGGGTTCAGCATTTTCTGGATATTGCCCTTTGCTTGTGAGAACTCCCCTGTTTCCTCATTTCCCTCGCAGCAATCGCTGTGCTCTGCACAGTGCTCTTAGCACCATTTAAACTGTGCCAGCACATCCTATTTTTACACACTGAGAAATGGCAAACCTGTAATGAAATATGGGCTCGAAGGAGAGCGGGACAATGGGTGGTGCTGTGCAGGTGACTATATAAAACAGCATTGTGTATAACATCCCTGGGCCCTGCTACATTTTGGCAGCCTATTTCCTTCTGGTTACAATTCAAGCACTAGTGCAGTCTGTAGAGACTTGTACAGATTTGCTTTGGGCTGCTTGTCTGAAATACCTACTTCTGCAGCTTGAGCCTTTCAGAGCAGTCAACATCAAGCTGGGATTTTTTAGGCACCCGCTCTGGGAAAGAGCTCTCTAGGACTGATGTCACTGGCTCCACATGAGATATATATATATCTGCTCATTTCCCTGGCAGTCAGTCCTAACATGTGTTTGATGTGCAGAAAGTTGTTCTTTCAAGCTGCAGACTTGATGAAGGCAACAGCCAAAGGAGCAGGGGGCTTGTGGCCCTCACCAGAGAACATTACCATCATGCATGGAGAACTACAGAGGTGCCTGATTGCCTGCTGCTGGGCATCATCTGCATCTCCCACTACTGCAGAAACCATTTGAGAAAGCAGCTCAAATGCATGGGCAACCACAGATATCAGTGAGGATATTCTGACACTTGTGAGGGCTCTGCTGCCTTTCACCAGGAAGGCAAAGGGCACTTGATGAAGTATTAGAATCAGCCAATTTAGCTGTTTTCATATTCCATTGCTACATGAAAGGTGGCAAAGTTGGGGTATAGAAATCCTCCTGGCTTTTGGTGGTGTTTTTTTTTTTTTTCTGGCTCTTTTTCCCACCCCCAGAACTATAGAACATCATTCTCCGAGAGAATCCAGATCACCTGAAGCCTCAGGGTAGCTGCATGTGGAGGTCTGAGAGCCTTCATGAAACAAGTCCTTCAGGGAAGCAAGAAATGCCCATCCCATGGGCTTAGTCTGGAAGTTGGGCTCCCCCAGCTGCAACTGGGGCAGTGCTGGGGAGCCATGGATATATGCTGTGTAGGCAGTAAGAGAAAAAGAGAATGCCCTGGGAGGAGAATGGTGGCAATATGGTCATTGTCCCTCTGTTCATCCCTAGAGATGTCCTTCTAAGTTCTGGTAGATCTGCTGTGCACCAAGAGATGTGTAGTCCTGGGAGATGCAGGAGTGATGGTGTCACAGGGATGATCATACTGGTTGCTTTTGCAACCAGGAGCAACCAGCTTTTGGTCACTGCCAGCTTTCATATGTCAGAATTTGGGGTTGCCCAGCTGGAGGTGCTGAGGCCAGCTCTCAGCTGTGGTCACCACAGCCCAGTGACCCCAGGAGAGCAGCACAAAGCCCTGAGTGAAAGGGGCCAAGCACAGCCACACGTGGCCAAAGTTGGTGGGAGGGTCAATGCCTGCATAGATCAGCCCCAGCAGAGACCAGGGGTCTCCAGCAAGAATAACAAAGGCAATTTTTCTTAAATTTATCCACTTAACATTTGTTCTTTCCCCTCTGATGACAGGAACAGGTGACAGGGAAAGAACCTGCACTTTTCACCTGGAAATGTTTGCGAAACCTTCTCCAACCTGGGCAGAGCAGCTGAGATCTGAGTATGCAGTGAAGTTCAGGTTTCTGCTTTTATGACCCAGATTTGCCCACTCTGAAGGCTGGACCTTGTGTTGAGTTAGGTCTGGTGTGCGCCTTCGCCTTCCCTCATCAGTGTTCAACAGCCTGTGAAGAGGAAAAGGCTTTGTTTTAGTGGGAGCAGGTGTTTGATTACCTCGCCTCTCTCTTTTCATATTAAACTTATCCCCGGTTCACCTCTCCAGGAGGGATAAACTTGTGTTTGCAAAAGTGGCGAGGGAAATCACTTGAAAGGCGCCATCAGAGGTCAGCTGCCTGTGCTGATGGCTTGATGAAACAAAAGAGCAAATGAGCGAATGAAAAGCATTCAGAGTATTTTCTGCCTGCGGAGCACGGCTCAGAGTGATGCTGCAGGGCTGCCTGCCTCTGCCCCAGGGGGCTGCCTGGGGCTACACCCTTGGAGATTTACCCAGACAAGGAGAGAAATGCAGCCCTCTTCCCCATCCATCCCCACTCCTGTCTCCCTGCTCGGAGGCTGCACTGGTGGCAGGTGCTCTCCTACCCTGGACAAAAGAGCTGTGGCATCCCCTCACAGGACAGCATCCAAGGACAGCAAAGGCATCCCCAAAGGGAATATAAGCTTTGTTACTGCCTGAGCCAGGCTGCAATCAGGCAGAGGTGCCATGCCCAGGCACAGCAGCTGAGTCCTTGGCACCTGAGCTGCCCTTGGCCTGAGCTCTGGGCTCATGGTGCCAGCACCTAAAGGGATGGTGGGCTGGAAAGAGCAAATCACTCGGGATGGATACATGGACCAGGATGGACACATTTTTGGATACAGAGAAAGAACTGGTGGGACACTGCCTGATTTCAGTGCACCCCATGTGAACATCCATCCACTCGACTTGAGCCCCATCAACTGAATGAGCAGAGAAATGATAACTAGGTTACATTTTTGTTTCCAACCTGAATAGAAGGCAGCCATGTCTGGGTGAATAAAAGCCCATTGCTCTGCTCTAACCATCTGTCAGGCTCCCTGCCACAGTGTCTGTGTGCTTGCTCAGGCATGGATAGGGAATTACCCACCTCATATCACGGCAGATTGTATTTTGCCTTCTCACTGCTCCATTCCCCTTTTGAATATTTTGGATCTTTGCCTCCAGTGGCTCAAATGCAGGTGTTGTGTTATAGCCATGGAGAGCCAGGGACAGAAGATAAAGAAATTCTTGGGTGCCTTTGGATGAAGATGAGTTTGGAAGGAATTTAAGTCAGCTCTTCCAGAGTTTTCAGATCCCAGGGCAGCACTGGGATCAAAAGAACCATTGTTCTCTTTGGCATGATGCTGGAGGATGTCATCTAGAGACTGGTCTGGAGTACAGACTCATGGCCAAACTGGAAGCATTTGCCTGTTGGAAACATCTGCTATTATCCTCTGCCTCTCATATGATTTGCCAAAATATATGTCTTGTACTTGTGCAGCTCAGAACAGCTTGTTATGAGGTTTAATTCATGATGTGTAATCCTGTGACACATTGCTGCCTGATGAGGTAGGACCTGGAGATGATGAAGGAGGATGACTGGAGTGTAAAAGCATCAGAAAGAGAGCAGTGCCCAGCTTGGAAGTGGTACAAAGTATTTTCATAAGCTTATCTAGCTTTTCTGTCATTAGTCCTAAGAGCCAGAGAGAGAGAGAGAGAGAGAGAGAGAGAGAAAGTTATTGCAGTCAAAGATAAAAGATCTGTCAACAAACATGCCTCAGAATTGAGTGTCCTGCTGAAATTTCAAGAGTTCCTCTGACCTCTTGATATGAAAAATAAGAGTGTAATACACTGGTATCTAAGCTACTCACTCCATATGTGGACATCTAAATACCATCAGCCTCTCTGTGCACTTAGATGCCCTTCAAACCACACTGCTCCCTTCAGAATTCTCCCTTGCAGAGAGTGGTGTACCTTCCCTGTCCTGTCTAAATCCTACAGTTCCATCCAGCTCTTCAGTTTAAGCATATTCTCAACTGTTCTGTTAAATCAGAGCAGCCGTCAGTGCCAGGAATGGTGGGGATGCTCTCACTTCACCCCAGCTCTTTGGAGTTCTCCATGTTGTCCACCTCCAGAGGTAGCGAGAGATTTAACTCATCCTGAGTCTGCATCTGAAATAGATGGATTCAATCTATTTTGTTCTGATAGTGTCATGGTGTCTCCTCTACCAGGAGAGGGTACACAAGAGAACAACTTGGAAAGACATACAGTGTTTAGACAGAGGAAGTCTCCCCATCCAAATGCATCTGGGACTTGGTGCAGACTTTCTGCACTTTCAGCCAAAGTGATGCAAATGCTCCAAAAACTTGTTTCTTACTGATTTTTGTGATTGGTTATATTTAAAGGTCAAATACTAGACAATAACATTACAGTCTTGCTTTACATGAAAGATGAGTATATAAATAGTTTATAAAGGGCAAATGACAATTAATAGTTATTTCAGGAAACGGATAACCAAATGTTATGGATTGTTATACAGTCCGACAGGTCAATATGTTGCTTATGACCAGAGCTGATTGCTATCAACAACACCTTGAGTGACGTGATTTTGACCAGCTTTAACACAAGATGTTTGTGTTAAAGCTGTGTGTGCAGCAGCTATTAACCCTTTCTCCCCTCTTCTAGAAAAAGAACACCCCCCCCCCCCCCCCCCGCATGCCCAGGATTAATGGGTTATGATACGAACATAAGGCTGTGGGTTGTTGAGTAACACATTTGTAGCTCAAGAACTTGATTATAGACGAGCAGAAAGGAGTAGAGACAGATGAATGCAGACTGCAAACAACGAACAACATCTGCTGACTGCACAGGGAAAGCTCTGAGTGCCAGAATTGTACATCCAGAAATCCACAAGCAATGTACATCCAGAAATCCACAAGCAATATGTACTGGGGGGCTTTGGGAGGATCCTAGAAATTCCTTCAAGGTTTAGTTGCATGCTTAGCTGTCTATTGCACTGTTTTAAAATTACAGCTCACAGAGCAGGTCATCTAACTACCCCAGATGGGTCTGTGCAAGAGAAATTTTTCCTTCATGATCTCACCTCACTGCTATACAATAAATTCTGCTTTTAAGCAGTAAAGAAGCTCACTGAAGTTGCCAGTTCTGATCACAGTGTGAAATGTCTAACCCTGGTTTACAGCAACCAAAATTGTGTCTCTTGCAGACTGAGATTTACTTGGACTGAGACGGTGTTGGATGAAGGGGGAAAACCAACCGTGCTGAAACCTTCCCGAAGGCACAGACTCCTGCCACGAGACAAAAACACAGCTGGTGTAAGAGTGGCAAGGGCTCACTCCACAACTGGCCTCCTGAAATGCAGCCCCTCGCACTGAATGCTGCAAGGAACACTAACGCAGGTGCTGCTTATTTGTCCTTGGAGCTGGCAGCCGAGGCATTTCACACCCCAGCGAGCACATCCTCCTCCCCAGGTATTTCTGATCGCCGTACGTTTTGTTTGCTGACAGGTTTGTGGCAATGTGCTCACTCCAGTTAAAAATCACACACACTGGCTAACAGAGGAACAGACCTTGTTCTCCTCACTTTTACACTGGTTTTGCAATCAGTGTAACTTCAGTGACCCTGTGCTTTGATACCAGAAATACCACCAACGAAATCACATTTAAGAGGAGAGAGACGTTTGGTGTAGCTATTGTAGGAAGGCAAAGATAGGCAGAGACATTTTCCAGTCTCTGATTCTTGCATGGGCCAAAGGCCAAATCTGCCACTAGTGCAAAGTGAAGCATCTATCAAGCTGCTTTAAATGGCCTTGGTTTGTAAAAGCTCCTAGAGACTTACGGTACCCATGATTTTCTCATTACCATGTGCATCCTCCTCCAAAACACGAGTAGAGATGCTGTTTGAGTGGTGTACAGGCTGGTCATGTTCTCTATGGGGCTGGTTTAAAGCTTCTTCCACATTGTTCATTTGAAGCCCAACCAAGTCAGTCTATCCTCAGAGAGACATTAATATGAGCCACACTCTGTCCCAAAGTACATCAAAGAGTCACTCTTTTCAGGTCTCAGAGTCAATTTTTTCTGCCCTCTCTCATTTATTCTTCCACATGCTGAGTGTTTGATGCCTGATCAGTCTGGTAGAACATTCAAGTATTAATATCTTTCTCCAAAAATGTTGACAGGGACAGCACATGTATTTTGCCAGTGGGTGCAGCAAGCAGGAGATGCTGCTGGAACCCGTGCTGGGACACTGTCCCAGGGAGCCAGCATGACCCCCCTGGTGTCTGTGACTTCAGAGGCAGCAGGAGCAGCTTCTCCTCCCTTTGCATTTATTTGCTGAAGGACAGCCCACAGGGAAAGGACAAGGCAGGGGGGAGCTGAGGGTGGGAATTGGCTGCATTCCTGAAAGCATTTCAAAGTATCTTGAGCATTCAGGAGAAAATGCTTTGCAGCAAATGAATACCCCTCAGGTGCTTGTGGAGAATAAAAAACATTCCAACCAACACTTGTCCACAACAGCAGTGGCCAAGTCATTACTGTTTTGGGGTTTTTTTTCTCAATTTTTTTAAAATACTGATGTCATCCTTGCTTATTTTGCTGTGGACATTTGGGGTTTGTCCCCTTCTTACACATGGATGTGGGTAGGAATGGGCTAGGAAAGGAAAACTTTTCACTTCTGTGGGTGATACAGAAGTTTCTACATCTCTGCTGTATTAACATGTCCATAGGAAGTTTCTGGCTTCCTTATCCCTACAACTATTTCTCAAGTCAAGAGCTGGTAGTTGCTGTGGATTCCCACCCTCACTCTGTTCCGAGGACATCTTCCCAACTGGCTGAAGCTTATCTAGTGTGGAAGGGTGATAAATAAACCCTGTTAGCCTGTCAGTGCCTCCTGGACAGGCTGTGCAGCCCAGAGAGAGCAAGGTGTCTGCCACGCTTGTCCTGGACAATGAAAGGAATAAATCAATTTGTGTCCGAAAAGTGGGAACTTCTGAGTTGATGGATGGCACACAGTGAATATTAAACTCCTTCTTTTGTGGATGGATGTTCTCCAGCCAGACGAATTTTGTCCTTTCACACTTCAGGTGAGGGAGCTGCAGCAAGCTATGGCAGTTGGTGAGGACTGGAAGAGATAGCACCTGCCTGAGGCAAGTTTCTGTAGCACTTCCAGAAGCAGCAATCTCTGCTTTAAGAGAGGCTTCAATACAACTTAAGGCTGAAATCAGTTAACTCTGAAAGATCTGTAAACGGCTGCCTTCAGCAGGGATCTCACTATGAGGTTTTATTTAGCTATCCCTTGAAATTCATAAAAAAGGAAATAAACATAGTCTGTTGTATCCCCCTGTCTAACAGCTCACATGATGTAGGTTCTGCTATTGTGTTTCCCAGGAGATCATGTTCCAGTCCTCCTCCTCTTTTCCCATGACAGGTGATAATATCAGCTTTTATCTGTTAATAAGATAGCATGGGAATTCCTGTACAATTCTTAAATAGAAAAGAGAAAAGCATGTGATTTGTTTCAGCCTCTCAGCTTACACTGTTCCCTCTCAGTTGTGAGGAGGACAGGTTCTTCTCCAGGGCAGGATGATCCATGTGCCTGCCTGGTCCAAAGGGCTGCAGGACCATGCATGGAGCAAGGAGGGGGTCCCAAGGATACTGTGAGATCAGATATTAATTTCTAAAGGCTGGCATGGATGGGAAGAAGAAAGCACAAAGCCACCATGACAAAGGCAAGAAAGTAAAGGTGAACAATGGAAAGGACAGTGGACCTGCTCTGAGGTCCCTTAGTCCAGCAGGCTGCACCACAGCAGAGGCAGCTCTACCAACACTACTCCAACAAAAAATTCTCAAGCTATTTCCTAAAAATCTCCCTGGGCAATCAGTGCCAGCACTTCATTACCCAGGCATCCAGAAAGCTTTTGTGAGTGTCTCACCACAGAGCTCATTGCACAGTCTCTCCTCCAGAAGCAGCAGGCTTAGAGTTGAGGATTCAGCTTTTCGAGTGTAAAATTGGAAAAAAAAATCTTAAATATTGGTATATTATACACTCCATGCAGCAGCCCTGAAAAGGCTCTGGGAAGGATGGAGCATTTATAGTTTTCACAGAAAGAACTTAAAGGAGATGAAGACAAGTATTAACTGCTGAAATAAGGGCTGTTATTTTGAATAACTTTCATTATCTGTCGCTGCTGGCCCAAGTTGTGTTAGTCAAGTGGATTTGTGGACTTCTAATATGAACTGTTCTGCTTGTTATTACCCTGCTGTTACCAAAGGACTCTTCTGTCAGTTGTAAAATAGGAAAGGCTCAATCCTTTCCAAGCCTCCAGGAGCCTTTGGGGATCCAGGGAGGTCTGACTCAAAGACAGATGCAGTCCAAGGAAAGTTTTCCAGCAAAGAGAAAAACCCTGTGGAGAAGATACCAAGCTTCACTTCCTTAAGAGCAGCTGGTTTTGTGGCCAGTGGTGACACAACTGGAGAACACCAGGACAAGACTGGACTTTCAATACTCAGAAACTTGTACTTTTCAACTTACTTCCACTTCTGTATATTTTCAGCATAGGAGAAGAATCAGAGAGGGAAAAAAAATGCTGCCCTAAGACTCGGTTTCCTTAGTTTGCCTTTTTGTGTCACTCTGGGAAGAGAGGGGCTTTTTTGGCCTGCGGGGAGCGGTACAGACACAAGACAGTGCTAATTATTCCCCAGAATTTGTGTTTGTTTTGTAATTTATGGGCAAATTCTGCTTTGTTGTAGTCACATCAGGCAGCCAGGACCTCAGCTGGTTTCACCAGAGACACAGAGGACAATGACTCTATACATTCATTACCTTCTTCCCACTCCTGTCAGACTTTAGTATTTGCTATGCATTGAATTACACTGAATGCATTTTCCAGGGGCTCATTGTAGCACTTAATTGAGAGTTTCTTATTCTACTAATATATTAGTAGGAGCATAAGAGAAGAGTTTCAAAAGCATACAATCAACTTTTCTTTCTCTCCTGAAAAGATGCAATAACATAAATAGTGTAACAGCTTGAATGTTTTGAAGTATTTGTGATGCAACAGATCTTCCCTGAGTTTTTGCAGAGTTGTTTCTAAATGGCCTTGTTGTTATTCTGAGTACTAAATGCTGTTTTACTACCATGTGGAATTTGGGCAGTCATCAATATTTAATCTGTGTTCTGATACTACACATTTGTTTTCACTGATATCTGATTCTTTCTGTGTAATAGGTTTGACTTGTGTAAACTTTCTGTAAACTAGAGTTCTATAACTTAATCAGGTCGCACTTGTAAGGATCTCATGCAGAAAAAACTACAGCTGTAGTACACTGCTACAGAAAGTTTAAACCAAACACCACAACAGAATAATTTTTAATTTTTTTTTCAAAATAAATAATTTGGATTGTTTCACTGTGCCCACAGCCTGAGTTACTTTATTTCTCTCTAGAATATCATCAGACTGGTGTTTGTCATGTGATTTTGAAAGATACCTGCATGTTCTCACAGGTATTGGCTTTATACCGTCAGTTGAGCATTACAACAATCTAATCCTAATCCACATCACCTCTGCTGCTTCATGGAAAGGATGGAATATTTGGAGCTGATGTTGTTTTGATTCTTAGATCCTTACTGTCTGTTTAAAGAAGTCCTTTTGTTCCACTCCATCGTTATAGCGTCTGAAGCCCTCAAAAGTATTAATGTTGTTGAGCCCGTGAGGTCAAGAATTTAGGACTAGAAGGATGTTGCACGTCACACAGTCAAGTTCTCTCTTACTGCAGTGGTCTCATACAGCCCTTTTCATGAACCACCTCAGGGCACTTCTAATTCCTCAGCTGTAAAATGCAAACTATTACATAAGGATTGCTTAAGCACACACAATATGCACCAGAGCTGCACAGTTAAGCAGATGTGCAGACATGTCACCAGAAACTAAGCTTCCTTCCATGCATTTGGATACACACAACATATTTAGGCATATATCTGGTACAAGATGAAGACAGTTCTAACAAGAAAATTTTCTAATTTATTATTCTGTTGTTTAAAGGAAAAC
The DNA here is from genome assembly GCF_003945725.1 of Corapipo altera. NCBI lineage: Eukaryota > Metazoa > Chordata > Aves > Passeriformes > Pipridae > Corapipo > Corapipo altera. Next base: position 7,138,590 of record NW_020884889.1, on the reverse strand, counting down.
AGAAACCACTTCATTGTAAAAGTCTGCGTGGTTCAACTTTCCCTCTGCTGCCTTCCTTCTCAGTCTTAATGTAGAGGAGTATCCAAGGAGCATATGCTTTTTTATTAGCAGAAGAGACAGACTAAATTTGGATATGATTCATGCTTCCAATTTATGCTTTCTCTTCCTGTATTGTCAATGGCTAATGAGAGGTAATTGCAAAAGTTCTCAGAGGGAGGCACTTTTGGAAGGAGAGAGAAGAATTAGAGGAGGTGTGAGCAAGGTTGCATTTACTATTGGCTTTTCATTCCACTGCTGGTCTTTTTGTGACTTTCCAAAGTTGCTTCTGTCAGATTTCCAAAAGTTAGACATTGCTGGGGTGTATCAATACAAAGATGGTCTCAGTCAAACTTACCTGGGCACAGTTCACCATAGGCACAAAATGGCATCTACAGATGAAAGCCTTGCCCCTTTTTTTTTCAGAGAAGTGTTGACAAGATTGGGTACCTGAAAAATCTTGGAAGCTGACAGCTATTTCCCAGCACTGGGCTCTGAATTTCATTGTATTACACTGTTCTTAGTTTGATAATATTTATTATTAAAAGACTTTTGTTGAGAAGAGAGACTGGGTTTAGTACACGCCTGTGAGGCAGCTGAGATCAGTTGCCAAGAGCCATTAGAGGAAAGTGCTGACTGGGATCATCCTTTATTACTCATTTTACCCAGGGACCTCCCTAAGCAGGAGCTGGGGACCCGCATGCAGGGGTAGCCCCAGTGCAAAACTTTTCCAGGGAACACAGTTTAAGTCTTCAGGCAGCTCACAGGAGCACCGGTCCATGAAATCTCAGAATTCATCAGCTCCCTATGCCAGCATATCTCCTCTCTCCTTGGCTGAGAAAAGAGGAAGTAAGTGCCAAGGATAGGCTCAGATTCCCCAAATCCCTCACTGCAGTGCAATGTTGCATTCAGTTATGTAAAAGAACTGAGTTAAAGGATACTGCCATGTGTCCTGGTTGTTTCTGGCAATTTAAATGAGGAAACATCATCACTGCAGGAGGAAAAATTGACATGACCAGGCACAGGCAGCTTTTAGCCTTGGGCAGCCCCTACATCCATGCTGTGATACCTCATCCTTTGGAAAGCTGCAGCTCCACGTTGTGTTGTAGTTGCACAAAGGGTTAATGTCTCCTTTGAAATGTGATAAGCCAATCTTTAGCCTGACAAACTATGGATAGCTAAACTGAGAACAGTAAAGAACAATTACCGATCAGTGATAAAAATTACTCACTGATTAAAATTATCTTCCTTAGTATCAAAGGTAATATTTTATCATAGTATGTCACATGCATCTCATGAGACTCGTCTTTAACACTGTTTTGCCACAATCCTTTGCCACTACGTTAGAGCACAAAGGTCACAGCCAGTTGCATTGATGGATTTAGTCTAATTATCTCCTCGTACTACTTTGTCTCTCTGGCTCCATCTGTCGTCTCTTGCCTCAGAGTTAAACTGCCAGCTCTGGGACATGGACATTGGGGCTACGCCTGATGCATCACGGCAGGAACTTCAGGCGTTGGAGAGATGTGAATAATAAATAAAGGGAAGGTGAAATACAACGTTTGTCCAGTATAATCCAGCACAGCAAGATTGGGTTCCCAGGGAACGGCAGTTTATTTGTTTTCCAGATCGTTAGCTAATGCAAAGGAAAGTGAGAACATTTATTAGCCTCCCTCAGAATCACCTTTAACAAGAATGAATATTCACTGCTATAAATAAGACTGTTTCAATTAAGTCTGCACATAAAAATGCTCCATGGTGTCGCAGAAGGCTGTGCTATTCAAAAAGAAGTGCCCAGATGAAAGTATTTAAGACTATATTCGAGGACAAATTCACTTGTGAACACTCATTTCCAGTGTTTCACAGTTAATCACTGTAAGTTATGATGTTTTCATCTTATCTGAATGTCAGCCCACAAGCTGAGATGCAGAAGAAGCCTTGGGCTTGTTTTTTTTTTCTACCTGTTAATGGCAATCTGGTACCATAATTGCTTTCTTGTTCAACTTCAGATAATATATTGTGTTGGTGATAAGTTTAGTATTTCCCTGAGTATCACTAACAAAGAGCAGCCACAGTACTGAGCTGCTCATTACAACCTCTGGAGAATGTCACCCAAGATGTATCACAGGGACCTGCCATTCTGTCCTACTACACAGTCTCAGCACACCCCTCTTTTGCAAAAGCACACCCATGTTCAATGCTGCCTTCAAATATCTTTATGAGTCAACACTTTTCAGGATGAAGATCTCTTGCAACAACCCATCTGGACAAGTTCGGATAACAAAATATATTTTAGGCTGTTGAAGACCAGTTCAGTGTCTCCACTGAAAATGAAATAAAGAGAAAACAGTGGCTCTAACGTAAAACATTTGCCACAGAAAAACTAAAGATAGACAACAATATTGTAAATGGGAATACCACTGTTCTTTAATGTACATCCACTCCTTGAAGGACATGCATAGATCCCCCTCTCTTCCTCACATGTGTGAATTTATCCTTTGTAATAATACTCATACTGTTAGGAACTTCAGAGGAGTTTATTATATATCACTGAAAAACATGACACCAGCAATTATAGGGAATCAATGAGGATATTTGCTGAAGTCAATAACCTAAATTAATGACAAAAAAAGTAGCCAGTATAAGCAGTTCATCTATGCTTCTCTTGGGATAAAAATTAGACCCTGCATCTAAATACAGTATCAGTGGCCACAGTAAATGTTTCAAAAAGGATTTAGCCAGCAAGACTGCCATAATACAGAACAGTGGTAATCTACTCTGAAATTACAAATTAAATTCAGTTCATGCAATTCAACTAACTTCAGGAAAAGCTATATCAAAACTGGAAACCATGACAGCTGTGTCACCCCAAGTAACAAACACAATGAAGCTTTGAGATGAACACCTACTATTAAGCCAAAGAGAGTAATCTATGGGCAGTCACGGTTCAGACATCCTGATTAGCCTTAATTAAAATTCTGATGATCAGGTGGCTATGAAAGGGACAAAACTTTTAAAGAACTTAGGCAAGTGCAAAAGGCTGGAGATAGGGTAATAATTAGGAATAACATCTCTTGTTAAATTTAATTCCTTTAGCCTTGAAATTACCATGACAGGTTTCAAATTTAGTGGCAGTTTTCCAGTCACTAAAAAGAGCTTAATTATATAGTTTAAGACTTTGGGAGAACTGATTCAGATAAAGCTACATGGTGCCCATATCAACTGTGTGCTGTGCTTGAATGGACTCAGATAAAGAAGGAATAGATATCCACTTGTTCAAGAAGCTTGAGACATCACGTACCTGAAAGAGGTTTTTTTTGAGACACAGAAAAATTTGAATAACTTTTTAACTTTCTCTTTTAATTAATAACAACCACTCTTGTTCAGTATGCCTTTCTACTTCCTGATTTCAGCTGGGACTAAAAGCAACACAGAGATAAAGCAGCCAAAGCTCTGAATAGTGCTGATACTAACAGAACTTCTTAATCATTGGAATTGGCCTCTCTCTAGAGCCCAGGAAAGGCATCTAGAAAGACGAGCAAAGTTCACATCTGCAAAGTATTCCTCTGAGTTACAGGACACCTTGTAAAAATCGTCACTGTATTCTATCAACTGCTGTTAGTTTAGGAGAAAATGTAAGATACTTAAGAAAATGTCAGCTCCAGAAGTTTTGTCAAATGGAGGAAACATTTTTTCTAATATGCAGTTCATCACAAAGCTCTTTTGGGTATTCAGGGACAGGGAACATTTTGAACGATGGATGGATCAGCAAGATGATGAATGGCTTGAAATACAGATTAAGAACATTTTCTCCTCATTGAATCAAACTCAAGAAGATAGATGTTAATATTATTTTAAAGCCACCTTCATTGGATTCTGTCATCTCTATGCAGTATGCTTATATGATCTCATTGTCAGGTTAACCGAACACTTTACAGATTTAAAGACATTCATTCTCCCAAGAGCCACATGAAGTAAGAAAGTACAGTTGCCCCATTATATAGACTTGGAGCTGTGGCACAGAGGTGCAACTTCACACATGGCAAAGCAGGGAATTGAACACAGCTTTCCCAAATCCCAGGTTATCACCCTAACTACTGTTCCTACATACTTTACATCAAAATGAGTGGTTAAGTCAGAGTCCCTGCACTGTGTTTCCTTCTGTCCACATTAATCTCCAAGCACTTTAGCAAATCTGCAAGAGTGCTACATCAATAGGATAGAGTGGGTCAAGTGAAAGAAGTGCCCCTTTTTTACAGCTTTTTGATCATGACTGAATGGATCATATGCCTTAGGATCCACTGGCAAAAGGTAAATATTTCCCAGAGCTAATCTTTCAACTGATGAGAATGGGATACAATACTTTATAAGAGTACAAATGAGCTCTCAGAGATGATAAAAGCAGGTACAGCCTCGATTCAATGAGCAGAAAAGGTTCATATTTCAGAAGTTAAATTCAAAAAGGGTTCAAATTAAAAACAAATAAACAACAATATAAAAAAAAAAATCTAAAAAAAGGACAAAACCAAATAACCCAACTCTGGTCATATGTCATCACCGTGGAACAGCAAGGAACTCCAATGCACTTTTTCTAACACTGCTGAGTACCAAAGAGCTCTGGGAAGCCCGTAGCTGCCAACCACTCAAAGGAGGGCCCAGAATCCCTTAACCCAGTGGATCATGTTCTAGAAAAGATAATTATTTAAGACAATTCATTCTGGCTGCCATCAACCTCTCAAGCTTTGAGCCATGTGAGTTTCTGTGCCTGTGGGCATTGGAAAGGGGCAAATGTTTTCCTTGAATGTTCTTTGGACCTAATGGTCAAATAGGTGCCATTTCTGAGCATCTCTGTGCACCTTAACAAAGTAAGAATGGGAATATCTTGGAGGTTCTCATCTGTCTCCAAGATGGGACCAACTTCACTTACGTCATTCCTGAAGGACCTTTGGACCTTTTTTTCTGTACTGTATGGTTGCACATTCTTAGTTGATTTTCTTTTCCATCTTTTCAACAGGATCCAAACCAGTCTCCTACACTTACTCAGTGTTGAAACAGGGCTCACAGTCACGGAGCAGCAGTTTTGTGGAAGTTTCTGTATATTTTCACCTTAGATTACTGCAAGACTGTCCGCTGCAGACTGTTCTTAGCTCTGAGCTGTTTTAAACTTGCTTAAAAATTAACACCTCATCAGGGTCTAAACCTAATTTTTCCTAATACGGATGTGAATCACCATCTGGAGCTTGGCACAACCACACACCCAACCACTTTTAGGGAATAGATCAAATGTGGAAGTATTGCCAACATGCTGCTACAAAAACAGTTTTGTCTTTCCTCCTGGATGATACAAACATTTCACGAACACATACTGCAACATATCCTCTCTTCATGCTAACTCTGCCAGGACAGACTCACTTCATTATGCATGGAAATTGAAGAATTATTCCAGTTACATGCTCCTAATTGCCACCCCATTCCTCTCCTAGGTTTTCTCTCTTCTGTGACCTTTTCTAAGTCAGATTTAAATTTGAGGTTATAAAGTCCTTGGAGAAAATTAAGGTGGCCCAACCATCTTATTTACTAAGGCTGAATGTCTTCATTAATCTCACAGCAATTTCTGCTATGTGATGCTGGAGAGGAAATGATGGGATATTTTTGAGGTACAGTGACCAAAGGAAGATGTGGTAGAAATGATGGGTTTCTCTGTCTCCTCTGACTGCAGTAAACATAGGATTGCCAAATTGAAAGCCTTTAAAGTGTGGGATAGACCACTGATAAACATGATACCACGAGAGCCAGGACGGAGGTGAGAGACCCAGGCAGGAGGGCAGACGGGTCGAGGAGGCGCAGAGGTGATGATGATGAGTCCTACAGTCCAGTGAGGCTTTCAGAGAGTGACATTACCTACTGCCACCACATGTAACAGACAGGGACTAGTTCTGCACATTGCTTCTGCTGAAACCTTTGTCCAAGTAACACCATTTTAACAAGGGGTGCAAGATTTGTGAATGTACTACAGGAAATCCCATTGCATGGGACAGCTGGTGTCGCAGCATGTGAGAGACTGGAGCCAACATGCTGTTTTCCCACCTGGTAGTTTGTCCCATCTCCTTTTACAAGACACCTGTGGCAAATTCACCCCTAGCACAAGTCTTTTCTGCTCCCTGAAAGATGAAGGTCCTAGTCTGTATTTTTATTTGTGTTTAATCAAATTGCTGAACTTTGTGCTCCTCCATTTCTATTGCAGAGCTTAGCCTCCCTGTACCCCATATTTCCTCTCATGGTTAAACTAAGAAGTCTTTATTTTTCTCTGATGCCTTCACTTTCTTAAAAAAAGTCACAGTACCCATTTTCTCATGTGTTGTTCTAGTAAAATGTTTTTCAGTCAGAAATTGGTGCATGACACAGGATGCCAGTGGAGCAAGATCCCAGCCTGATCCAGCCTTTCCATGCTACAGGGGTAAAGAGACCTTTACACAGTTCTATGTGCCATCATTAGGAAATAAAAGTAAAGGCTGAACTAAGTTTTAGTGAATATGCATGGTTTAGATCTCTGCCAAACTGAAATAGTGTACCCTGGGCTCATGATTAATTATGGGCACACCAAGAGACTTCTCGTCCACTAAGATGAAGGAAAACTAAAGCTAAAGCAGTTTAATTCAGAAAAAAGTGTTATAAAGATATGATGTAGCTTCATTAAATATAGGTGTTGATTCTTCTACTCTGCCACTATTAACCACAATGTAGAAATCTCAGCCTTTTTCCTTCATATATACTCACCTATGTGATAATAGCAATAGCAAAACACTTAGTGACACGCTCCTGGAACACGGCTCACTCTCTGTCTTTCTTACATAAATACATATGTCTGTACAAGTTTGCTTATTCTAACTTTAATGTAAAATTCACTTCAGTAGCCCTTGAATTTATATTTCCATGTTGCTGCAAATTGAGACAGGTTGGTACTCTGCCTTTGCTCCAGACCAGCCCCACACACAGGACAAACAGGGCTTGGGGTAGTCCCAGAAATACCAAACAATTCACTGAACATCAAAGATGAGCAGCAATTCCTAATTGTTATCACTTGCTTTCATGCCTCTGACTTATTCCTGAATTTTTGTTCTTAAAAAATATAGTTAATCTGTAGTGCTTATAGCAAAAGGAAAGCAGCATTTCTGGCCATCTTTGAAGACTTAGTGGCTGGAACATGTTGACGAAGACCAGAGGCTAAATTGCCATTTGTAAACAGTTCAGGAGAGGAAGAAAAACATTAAACAAAAATATAGACTCCCTCTGATGAAACAGGTCTTAGGTCCTTGATTTCTGCTGTGCTAAAACTCAGCTATTCAAGACAGATGTTGGCAGAGTTATCCTGCAGCCTCTTTATAGAAAAATACTTAGAAGTATAATAACAGCATGATTTTAATATTGACATATTTATACTAGAGAGTACAAGCATGAGAGTTTTTCAACATGAGCTTGTAAGCAATTTATTAAAAAAAAGGTTGAAACATTATGCCATCTCGCTGCTACATATTCTGGATGTGCATCAGTTTGTGGACAAGCTGCTTCAGAGAGCTATTAAATGAATATTTCCAATCTATTTGCTTTCCCCCCTTGCTGGTACAGAAAGCTGTATCAAAGTCATGAATCCAGCTACTCCAGCTTCAGAGAGAGAGCTAAATTCTCACTGGCGCATCACCAAATAAAACCCAAACCTACGAGGACTGCAAACTAGAGCCTGATCCCACCAGAGAATAATTTGATTTTCTAGATTCCTAGAGCACTGAAGAGCCCTAATGGTTCAATTCCCCCTTGCCCAGCACCCATCTCATCCCCAGTAGCGCACAACTGCTTCTGCAGGAGGAAAAGGGGGAGACCAGCAGAGCCCAGGGAAGTGAGAGCAGGAGCCACCAACCCTACAGCAGGGTCTGAGCAAAGACAGCTCTGCCCAAAGCAGAGAAGGACCAGTCTGGCTGTAGTACCTGCTGTGTGGACCTGACAAGCCTGAAAGTGCCAAAGCAAAGTGTTGGAAGCCTGTTTACCTCTCCTGCCTTTTCTTCTAAAGCCTTGAGCTTGAGCAGGCTCAGCTTTGTCTTATAAGCTCTCATCTGGTAGCATTTCCCTGACCTGCCTTTGAACCTTGAACAGGGTATTAACCCCTGAAATCCTTGGCTTTACCTGGCTCAGCAGGGTTGTCAAAGGACACTGTGAGTGAGATGGGGAAGCCTGGTCAGCAGGTGGGGTGCTGCAAATACCAGGCACACAGGGAGAGCACAGAGCACTCCTGGCCTGGGATGCTTTCCTCTGTCTTCTCCCTTTGCTTGCTCCACAAATGGTAGAGAAATTGCTGGCAGAGGAAGACTGGTGCCCTATGGAGCATGTTTGCAGGGGCTGGGAGGGTGCTGACCCAGCCCTCAGAGCTTGGCAGGACTGAGACTGCTGCAGTGCTCAGGGCAGAGAGCTGTGTAAGTCTTCCTGCTGCTCAGAAAGGGGAATTTTAACTTCACTTGCTATATTATGGAGCTAGAAATTTGGGTCTTTGGGAACTTATGGAGTCTCTCCCAATGGCATGTGTTTTAACCTTTAAAAATGTAGAAAACTTAAAAAAAAAAAAAACCTGCACGAATTGAATGTGTTAGCTGAAGTATAAAACTGTAATCTGTGTTCTTATTTGAGCTCTAATTTTATGCCTGCTGGTACTCACTTATTCAGAACTTCAGTAAACATTTATATCTCTCTTAATTATCCCTTTTCCCTATTAATTTCTCTTATGTTCGATAAATGATACTTATGCCTGTTGGTTTAAGACTTCCTTACAAAGTTGTTTTTCCCTGCTTTTCCATAAGCCAGATATTTTAATTTCTTGCACTATGCCTCATTTGCCAGTAACAATGATGTATATTCCCCTTCCCCATGTATTTATTTTTACTGAGAGATGCAGCCGTTCATCACATTCAAATGAAGAATTATTACTTAGTTATTATTATTATTGCTAGTGATGGTATGTAAACAACTATAATGATGTGTGGGCTTGTGTAGGAGCAAAGACCACAATAAAGATGTTGCCTCAGGGGGAATGAATGAGGGAACCCTGCAAAGATTTAACCAGTGCACCCTCTCCTTGCTGGTTTTGTCTCCAACTGCACTTCAGCTCCTTGGCCTATTTCCTTTGGTCTTGTTCTCACCCTAGATGGGAGCAACTGGTCAACGTGGAGCCCTCCTCAAAACAGGCTTAGATACTGCCACAAGGACACATGCCAAGGCACTTGAGAACATGAATGATGTGGGAAAAGGAGTTTCACTAATAATGTTTGCATTGTGATGAAAAAGGGGTGATTTAAGTGTGTGAGAAAAAGAGGAGCAGAGATGCATTACAAAGATGGTGGCCCAAGCAAGGCTGCAGGACAGCCTGGAATGAAGCTTTGAGAAGCCACTTCTGGGTCAGTTTGGGTGCTGGGCATAGCAACAGCACTTCTTACTTTGCTTTCCTTGTCTGTGAAATTAGTATTTTTCATACAAATTCCTAATACATAAACAGGATTACTCTGAAGGTGTGAGGCTCCGATGTTCAATTCTCTCCTAACTGGAAACAACCAACAATAATTGTGTATTTGCTCAGCTGCTCAGTGGCTGTTATGTTGCTGCCAGGTGCCAATGACTTTGTCTGGAGCAAGCAGGTAGGTGACAGGGAGAAACAAGCCCCAACTAATTTTGAAGGATTTTAGTTATGTTTGCAGGGAAAAAAAAAAATCAGCAGAAAGTAGGGAGGGATCATGAAGAGAGCCAGAACTGAATGGAAAAAACCCAGCTCTTTGGCAGACCCATAAAGAAAATTCAGGCTAATAAAGAAAGTTGAGTCTTTTTATTCTCTGCTGCCAGCAATTTACTGCCCTAAAAATGAAAGCAGTTGGCTTTAGAAGGAACAGCCTTGAAGACAGTAAAATTTCAGTATCATGTATTAGCCTGGCTTCCCTTTGCACAAGTGGGAGTGTGAGCAGAAGAAAAAGGCATCAGCCCGGTCATCCCTGGTCCCCCTGGGGAATCCTGAGAGTGGGTCTGTCCCAGAGCTGCTGTGAGCTTGAAAAAGCTGTTTTCCCATTTGAAGATCCAGCCTTGCTGCTGTTGGAGCCTTGTTACATTTTCGGTATATTTCTTAATGCTAACCCTTTCCTGGTTCTGTATGGGTTTACTTTCTGAGTTTCTCTTTCTAAAAGCTTATGGGATTTTTTTTGTTTGGTTTTGTTGTTTGTTTTTCTTTTCTAACACCAGTAATTTTCAACAATGAGCACTGTGAGCAAACCAGCAGAGGAAAATCCACTTAGAATCTCCAAAGAGCTTACCAAGCAGTTTTTACAAAGAGCTGACAAAAGTGGAGAAATAACTTAAAATATATTTTATGAATTCAGAAGCCTGTTCTGAGATAAATATTTTAGCCTTTTTTCTCTAAAAAGAGGGATTGAAAGTGTAAGTAAGATGGAGAAATGAAAAAATCATCTGTGTCGGGCATATGGCAGATCACTAACCAAACACTTTCAAGATTTAATGTATACCAGAGCCCTAAAAGCTTTCATATTTATTACAGCTATTTTGCATTCCCTACTGTATTTTGAAAGAACTTCCCTAGTTTACAACACCATTCAGATCTTCTGTCACTTTTCTTCCCATTTGCCTCTGACTAGCTAGAATAATATACATAAAATAACATATACCCACTACAATTCCTTAGTGCCACCAAGGCACAGACCAGGTCCAGTATTATTAATAATGCTAATGGTGCTGCTACTGCTAGTTATCACTTAGCCAATGTTATCAGGGCAAAGGAACTAACTCATTCCACGATGAAGAAACTCAGTGAAATATTTGGTTTCCTGTGGCTTTCAGGGGACTGGGAGCAAAAGCAACAGTCCCCACTGGTTCCACACGGCAGGAGGCCAGAACAAACTGCTGCCTCTTGCTGCACATTCCAAGAGCAAACAACAAAATGCAGAGGAATGGGGAGAGAAAAATAACTGTGTCTAAAGGTTGCAGATGATGGGAGTTGGGGGACACAGATTGGTTCTCCTTTGGTAACCATACCTCCAGAAATTGTCCTAGTTTGGGAATATTTCATATAATATTCCCCATGTTCTTCTGTTGTAGCTTTGCTACTTTTATTTAACTTTTTGGCACTGGTTCATGGTTTTTAACTCTCCATCCCTGCCTCCTAGAAAGACCTTTCTCAGTTTGTTTGTTTGTTTGCTTGTTCCCTTCTGCAAGATCCTTCAACAAAATCACAGCCTGTCAAAAGCAAGGCGCTTTCATTTCTGAGCCCTCACTGCTTTGCCGGGTAATTTATGAAAATGGAAGAGCCTGTTTCAGGCGTAATCCAATTTGTTCTCTCTCAGCATCATAAGCACATTTGGAGCCAGATAAGACAATTATCACATGGATCTTTAATACCTGCAATTTATAGCTAAAAGTTTCGTTCTGATAACTTTGTTTTCAAGTGCCATGTGCTAGAGCACAGCGACGGGGTCTCTGCGGCAGTGAGACAGCAAAACCCTCCCTGCAGCAGTTCACCCAGCAGGTGTGGGGATGTTTTTGGGGAGAAGACAGAGCAGCAATGTAAGAGCACAGGTTGCATTGCTCCTCGGGGGGGAAGGGGCACAGGGCAGGCAGAAGGCAAGGCTCGACTCCTCGCTGTGCGGTGGCAGGTGGCTTCCCCATGAGCAGGGGTGGAGGTGCTCAGTGCTCTCACCACCTTCAGCATGGAGGAGGGTTTTGGAAAGCACACACAGAGAGAGGGAGAGAGAGTGTTGCTACTGAAATGTTTCCATAATCACCTAATTTTCAGTTACTAAATGTGACCTGCATATGTAACCTTGAGCGCCCTGCAGAGCAGGGGCCCACAGCCTCACCAGGGACATTCCAGGACGAGCACCAAAGAGTCAATATTTTCCAGAGAGCTCAGGGAAGTTGCTAGCAAGCCTGCAAACATTACTTTTTGACACTATGCTTGAATACTGATATCACGATGAATAGTTGCTCGTTAAAAAAAATAATCTGATTTCTAATTGAATTACTGGCTTTTTATCATTATTTGTGACTCAGTGTGCAGAAATGAAATATTCTAATTATTTCATGATAAGAAATTAAGATAGGAACTTAGGATTTCATCATGTGGAATGGTCTGTGACAGAGTCTATTTTCAAATGATAAGGTCTGATCTGATAAAGAATTAGCTTGTTTCACTTACATGAGCAGGAGTATTTTGAGAGCAAACATCAGACACTTTTTAGATCAATTTAATGTGCAACCTTTGAGCATTATTAGTGTTTGTATTTGGTCAAGAGTGAAAAATCAAGTATATTATGACCACACACTGTAGATTTGCGAATTAAAAAATGAGATATTTTTGTAAGGCAAAAATTAAGTAATTTCAAAATGTTTGTAATTCAATAAGACAAAGTCACAACAGTTTAAGGCCACACTACTCCTCATAGCTATGCATCTAGGGCACTACCCTACTTTCTTATCAGTCCAAACATAAGAATATTTTATAGCAGTTATGAGTTAAGACTCTTTGATGTTTATGTGCTTCTTTGGTGAATCTTACTAGAAAGATCTTATATCTAATGCTATTTTAGCTATCTCTTGATATATCCAAGCCATCATAATATCTTAGCTCAGAAGGTCTGTGGTGCATTTCTTTAGGGACTTCATTAGTGGAAGATATCCTGACTCAGTATATGGGCTACTTTTGATGCATCATTCATACATACAATATTCAACTCTGAATCATAGGGCTGTTGAGGGTGTATTTTGTGTAGCAATTTATTATAGTTACCCAAACAGTGCTTTAAAATTAAAAGGTTTTATATGTGTAACATTAACTAAAGACTTTCAAACAATAAAAACCTTGCTATCAGCTTATGCCCACATGTCCAATTACCTTTTTCTCCATAGATAATTTGACCTGAAAATCACCCAGGTTGTTCCAGAGCAAACAGTCTCATGTGTGCCTGAACCCAGAGAACACGAGTCAGGGTGAGTGCAGCAGCCAGGCTGCAGGAGTGCACAGAGGGGTGAGAGGAGAGAGGGGATGCTTCAAACGAAGGAAGAACTGGTCAGATTTGGGATAACTGAGCAGTGGTTACTGAGCTTCTCAGAGGATGGTGCCTATGCCTTTGCCTTTTCCAGGAAGTGCAATGGCTCAAAGCATATAAAGTCCATGTGTTACCCTGCTCCTCCCAGGGGAAATTGGTCATGTTTAGCCAGAAATAAAAATTTCAATGAGTAAATGAAGAAACAGAAATTTTACCTTTTGTGGAAGATGGTATTTGGCCCTAAGACAGACGGAGATTATCCATTCTCTATGCTTCTTATTTATAACTTGAGGAGCTGACAGTTTTTCTAAAAGCAGACTGAGGGGGTTTAGACAGTCTGAGGTTTAAAATTAGGCACTGGAACTAATAGGCTGTTATTGTCTCATAATTATATTTGACATGATGCTCTTAACTCTTTTCTGAAACAGCATCCTGCATCAAATGGAATCAGGATGCCATAACTTTGTCTGCAGCAACAGACATCAACCACAGCATGCCATGGGGGTATCGTGATTACTGCTCTTCCCAGCTCCCTCTGGGTGACACACAGAGGCCCCAACTCAACTGAAATAACCCACCTGGGTGAGAATACAGTTTTAGCTGCAAACTTAAATAAAGGCATGCTGCTTAGGATTGCTGCTTGGAGACCCCTCTGAGAGGTGTGATTCCCATCCCGTTTCTTCCGTGCACTGGGCGCAGAGGAAGCAATTTGTTGTTGGCCCAATCTAGCAGCTCCTTACAACACTTCCAGCAGTGGTTCAGGTGTCCTGGCCCGAGCAAGATGCCTCTGTAGCTGAGCCACACCAAGCAAGGGCTTGCTTTCCTCTGCTGTCCTCCCAGTGGTGCAAGAAGCTGTACAGACCTTTCCCTCTTCCTTTCTCGTGGCCCGGGGATCTGAGCAAGCATATTGTCATCACAGAAGCCAGGCAGGCACCAGCCTCCTGTCAGCAGAAGGAAAAATAAAGAGTTGCAACTCAACTCCCTTTAGTTACACAAGGCATTTAAGAGGTTCAGGTTTGAGGTTTTTTTGCCCAAGCTGCTGGAGCTGTGACCTTCAAGGTATCGCCTTGACAACTTGTGCTTTTTAATAAAGCACAGTCTGGTGGAGGGGAGTTAATTTACATGGGTTTTCATTCTCTGAGCTCTTTCATCAGTGCACCAGCCTCACTTCTTGAATTCCCCTGTCGATAGAGCAACCAACTGCAGCACATTCACATCCAAGAGCCCAAATGAAGCACCTGTTCTCAGTTACTTGAGGATTAATTTCTCTTTTCCACTTAGTTCCCTTTCTTTCTCTGTTTTTGGCTTCTGGTTCCCCTGGCACCAACACAAATACTAGGAGCTACAGTTGGGGATGCAGCCACCTTAAACAGCCCTTTTATTTTTTTAGTGCCTTTTCTTTATTTGCCTTGCTGTGCTCTTTCCGCTGCCTCTCTGTCATAGGAAGCCCGGTTCAAACCAATCTGTGCAGCCTAATGCAAGCCAACACGATTTTTTATGGTAGAGTTGTATAAAGCCAGTAAACGGAAAAGAAAAATAACCATATTCCAGGCAGGTCTCTTAGGCTTACCGGGTTCTGCTGTCAGAAGTAGCATCATCCAGGCAAAACTATTGAGCGTATGAATACCTTAAAGAACCAAGAAGATCCCTCAAATCCACACCTTCACCTGGGCCATGTAGTCCCATGGGTCCTTAGCTACCTCCCAGATGAAGAGTGGAGGACTCACTGCAGCTTTTTGCAATGCCAAACACACAGGTTGTGGTCTGACCCAGAAACCATCATTTTGTTTCCCCAGCCATTGTGCTGGGATAGAACGAAGAATGAGATCTTTTAAGCGTCTAGGAATGGGTGTTATGGGTTAATTAATGCTTCAACAGAGGTGATATATAAAGGAGAGTTATATGCATGTTTAAGGTGATTCATGCTGCCTCATTGGATTTAAGTCTAATGGGAAACTTATTTCACTGTATTTATGGGTAACGTCCATCCATATCCTAGATATCTCTCCAGGGAGCCTTCTCTCCACGGCCATCCAACTCCTTTGAAGAAATATGGACTCCTCAGTACCCATCTTGGCTGTAAATCTGCAATTAAGAGAATGGTCCATTTACTTCTCTGTGATGCCGAAGTGCTGCTAAACTGTGGCTGGTTCCTCCAGCCAAACAAGCCCCTTCCCCCTGCCCTGCTGCAGGCCCACAGTCTGCCACACCCACCAAGGGCAAAAAAAATCCTTTCACAGGGGAGCTGCATCTCCCCAGGCTGACATTGCAGCTCTTTTCTCTCACTTCTCAGAGCCATCGGACACATTGATGGTACAGATCTGAGCCTGAGTTTTAGCTGCATGAGTTGCTACCCCCTCCCAGCACAGCCAGTGCTGCCCTGCCCCACATCCCCATTTTCCCTTGTCCTCCCCTGAGGTTTGATTCACTACTGCCCTCAGGCAAAGCCATTTTCACACTGGACCTTCAGGGTTAGCTTTTTTATGTGACATTATGTGATTAATTTCCCGCTGAGGTGGCAGGAATAGAACAGTGACATGACAATCTGTTTAAATTCCTTTTTCTATTTTCTTTTTTTCCCCCCTTTCTTTTATTGTTTCTTGGCTTATGCTAAGCCTCAAGAAACTGCTGTCTAGCAACCCTCTGCCATCTGCCGTGCTGCTGTCAGAGAGGAGCCATGGCCAGAGATGGTTCGTCTTCCTTCTTTTTTCCTTTCCCCTCTGCCAGGATTTTGCATGCTCACAGCCCTTTTTGGGCCTCTTCTGCCTCCACCAATTCAAGGGACACAAGGGTCTGGGCTGCTAAATTAACATGCAGAAACACTAACATCAAACTAGTCAGAGCCCAGCATCATCCTATGCATGTTTATATCATATATGTGTATATATATCCATTGTATAGAAATGTAGGAGTGCCTGCATGCAGTCTTGTACAAGAGTGTGTAAACAACCTGAGCACATGTCTGGGGGCAGAGAGAGGCAGAAGGAAGGGAAAATAGAAATGCAAACTCTGCCAAACTCCATTGCATGGATCTGGAGCAACCCTGAACCAGAGCCCTGACTACAGAATGGCTGGATCCTGAATCAACACAGAACTTCCTCTCACTGGGATCAGAGTTAAAAGCCAATTTAGAAGACTTCCTTGTCTGAAATTAGGCTTTCAAAAACAGAATTAGGGAGAAAACTCAATTGTCTGTGTAATCCGAATGCTTCCACAAAGGGTTTTCACTGCATTAAGAAACACCTTTAAACCCCATTTTTCCCATTAGGCAAGTACTGAGGATGCAGCAACAGCCTGGAGGTATCAGTGATGCTTTTGAAATATGCTGGAGACTTGGTGCATGTGAATGTGTCTGTGCCTTATGGAGCACAATAGGTTCCTGACCTATTTGGATGCTAGACATGAATATATAAATATTAAATAGCGGTTAAACTGCTACATCAATTCAATATCTTGACAAAAACCTTTGACTGAGGCTTTTTCAAACCAGCAAGATTTAGGCTGTTTTCCCTTTGGGACAGTTTTATCTAAGTGTAGTGCCAAGCTTACCACATTAGAGCTCTTTGCCGAGTCGAGCTCATGTACATGTTGAACAAAGGGAAGTGCAAAGATTTCTTAAGGCAACAGAGACAAATCTTAGTCTAATCATGCCCCCATTACTGCTCTGCCTGAGCTGCAGGAGGTGGCTGGGCCTGAATGCAGCATCCCAGCTCAGTGACCACCAGCCACAGGCATGAGCTGGGAGCAGGAGGGCAGTTTGGCAGCTGCCAAGCAGCTAAAGCAAGTGGCTTTGGCAACAAGCTATGTCTGCCCTCCCTCCAGGTATACAGGGAACCACGGTGGTGCAGATGGCTGGGAAAGGAGAAGGAAAAACAACGAAGAAATCAACTAAATATACATATGGAGGGTGGAGGAAGGGTGACTCTACCCCACATCAGTGTGGCTGCAGGGGCTTTGGAACATCAAGGTGGGTTTTGCTGGAATGGAGTGGACATGGGGATGTGGATTACCACATGCTAGAGTATTTAAGCCCTGTTTGTCTCCACTGACTCTCTGCCTCAGTTGGTCCCTTGGCTTATTTTCTAACCTTAGACCTTGTGTCTGACACCCATACTCAGACTCACCCACAGTTCAAATACCCTGCATCTCACTGATGCTTCCCTCTCCCTTTTAATTCTGTATTAGTACAGAAAGTGGTTCCCCAGGATCTATAAGGCTGTGTCAGCTCAACTGTAACTGGGCTCAGTTTATTGGGGGGGCTCGAGAATGTGAAGAGAAGGGAGGAGGAGCAGTGCAGGAAGGTTTGCTTGCCTGTGCCACTGACTGTCACAGCTGCACCCGTGTATTGCATGAGACACTCCTCTGGCTGCCAAACCTCCCTTTGCCCTTCCCTATCTGCTCTGGACCAAGCCCTGGCCCCATTCTCCAGCACGGGTTTGTGACTGGACCTGGAGAACAAGGTGGAGACATGGTGACTCTGTGGGCACAGGGCATTTCTCTTCCATCCTCATGCTTTGAAGCCATACTCATATTTAATTCTCTTGGGACAGTCAGTGGCAAAGTGCTCTCTGCATACAGTCTTTTCTTGGGAATTACTTTGGAATACTATTTACAAAAAAAATCCTTTCAACAGCTGCAGCATGAATGATGCCTTTCAGTAGTGATGAGCTGCACAGTTTGAACCCAACACCAAGACAAGGCACACTGATGAGTTTCACAGGACTGTGTGCACAACTAAATAGAATGATGACATTACCAGGTTCACTACCAGATTTTTCTGAATTAGTCAAAAATTTAAGGTCTCTGTTAAAAGAATCTTGTGAACTGAGTGTTATGGAATATATAGTTTTTCACAGATGTTTCCTGTGTTCCAAATCCAAGAATGCATCAGATCTTGGATCAGTCTGAGATACTACAAACTATAATAAGAGATACTTGTATCTGAGATACTCTTAGTAAGTTACCCAGGGTGGCAGAAGCGGAATCTCCCTTGTACAGCAATTCAGAGAGATTAAATGACTTACCCAAGGTCATGCAGGAAGCCAAAGCCAAGATTTCAATCCAGTTCTCCAGCAAATGCCTTAGCCTTTAAGTCTACCCTTTCCTTCTCAGCACAGAGGGAGAAAAATTATTACAGAAATCTCAAGTTCAAACTACTTGCTACTTGGAGAGCAGCCCATGTCCTGGCTGCTTTATCAGTTTATGTGGAAAGACTCCAAGACATTACTTATATTGACTCAATATTAAATGGCAATAACCACCACAACAGATTTACTGTCTGGCGATGTCTTCCTGTCTGCTACAGTAACAGTAATGATAAATTTTTTCCTCATTAAAAGATTTAGGTACTTAGTCTCTCTAGCAACTTTTTGAATTTTCCTGTTCTTGGGAAGATCAAATCCTTACTTACAGTGTTTTATCAGGGAAAGATCACACCTGGTGCTATTCTACTGCATGAGGCAGGTTTTGCCTGGGAGTGATTCTGTTTTTGAAGGCACCAGTTGACTTTCATGCTGTCAGTGCCACGTGGCAGCAACCCATGGGCAGATCAGGGATGCTCTGGGAGGACGTAGTTGGCAAACATCTGCTGTTTCCTGGGAAAGGTTCAGCTCCAATACTGAAAGAAGTCGTGGTTTGAGGCAATGAGAGGCTCTGACATTGCTGTGCTGGCAGAAAACCAGCAGGATGTGCAGCAAGAAAAAAATCTTAGTTATGGACCTACAAAAAAGCAATACATTTTCACTTTCTGCTGCCTTGGGGGAAGGTCCAAAATAGTGAAAATTTTTGGAACCCCGGTTCAGGCTTTCATTCACTGCACCAAGCTAGGACTTTAAAGCTGTTATGTGTCAGGAACCAGCCTTAGCACTTGAGCCCAGCTATGAAGGAGTGCTGCCCATCCCAGCCTTCAAAGGCAGGGCTTTCAACCTTGGGGCTGCCACTGAGAATGAAGATGGACCTTATTTCCTTGAAAATCCTGCACCTGCTGAGGGTAGGTTGTTTGATACTGATTTCAGCAGGGCCAGGCTTTCAAGCTACGTTTGCTCATTAATTTCTCTTGCCTTTACTTGCCTGAGTAAGGTGCAGGTGACTGAAGTGATGAGACCATTTTAGTTGCTCTTTGTTTTTTGAACTGCAATTTGCTCTGATCTGCTGTTGCCAAACTACACAAATACTCATCTAGCCTGCTGCAAACATCAAAAACAGCCTAAAGAGCTCTGCTGCAGGCAAGAAAAAAATAATATTTTGGAGGGCTGTACTTGCAGCACTTGTTTGTGCTGGCTCCCTGTGTGAAATGCTGGTGCAAGGAAGCTCTTCATGGCTGAGCCATATGCTGGAGAGAAGCGGTGGGAAATGCAAGATGAATGATTTTTCTGACACCTCCTCCTTTCAGTGAGGCTCTGTGAATCTCACCTCTCTCATCACTGCTGTTGCTCTCTCATTAGAAGCAATCACCAGACTGTTCATACCTCAGGGGAGCACGGTGGCCTCTGCTCTGCAGCACCAGGCTGTCCTCTCACTGGGCTGCTTTTCTCCCACTCACCTCTTTTTAAATCTACATATATATTTATTTTTTTCCACACACATCAAAGGGGGAAAGGGAGAGAAATGTCAACAATTAATCTCAAGATTGGTGCTGAAGTTCTGCTTTTCCATGGTAAATGTCAGAATCCATGTCCACCCCTTCAATAGATGAAATAAGTCTAATGAGCTTGCAGTGCAGGAAATGTGGTTTTGTGCCTGATCCTGGAGGGACAGAGAAACAGGCACTAGAGGAAATATTATAACTAAACACTTATTTGCAGAGTGCCTCTGTTCTTTAACCACTCTTTGATAATGGGATGTCTCATTATTCTGTGCTTGCTCAGCACAGAACTGCTTCAGAATGGTGCTTAAGCATGTGTTTAAAATTAATGTTTTTGCAGGGGTTCAAATACATACAGAAGCACCATCCTGAATAACAATACACTGCAAGAGGGGTAAGAGAAAGAGAATCACCTATGTTATATGAGTCAGAATCTCATAAAGAGTACCTCTGTCCAGGCTTTTCCTTCTTTGTTGACCTCGAGTACCTCACTTGGTACCCAAATGCCACCCATCACATCTAATGGGTATTGCAGGTGATGAACACCTGCAGGCTTTCCTGGAGAGAGGCTTTCCAAAGCGAGCAGGAGGGGTGTCTGGGCTCAGGCAGTGATCCCAGTCCAGGCACACAGAGGACACGCTCCCAATGAGACCCTCCAGCATTGGTTGTCATTACCACAGGATATTTTTTTCCTGCATAGGATCCCAAGGCAACTTTCCCTCCTTTGGCATAATACTCAAACTAGTAACTCTGAGTGAGGGACTTTGCTGCACACAGTGCATCAGGCTGCAAGGATAACCCGGCAGTGAAGTGGGCACCACCACAGTCCTGTGCCTGGGAAATGAGTAAATATTTGCACAGTATTTTGAAGAGGTAAGGTAGGACTGAATTATTCATCCCAATTAGATACTTTGCAAATGTTTCCCTTTTCATCTCATCTTAATTCATTTCTGAATGAGTTTGAATTTCATTTGATGCATTTCTTGTAATTGACCAGATGCTGTTTGGGCACACAGTTTCCAAACAGCCCGGGCTGTCTCACAGGCAGCACTGTCTGACTCTTTCCCCCCAACCCATGCTGTTCTTGCTTATTATTCCAGCTATATGGCTGGCCATATGTATTCTTTCTCCTTCCTAATTACTCTGAAATTTTTCCAGGGGAAAACCGAACAAGCTTACTTTTGTTTGATTGGATTTTTTTAATAGAAGTTCTAAGAGTTATTCTGAATAGGAAAAAAACAATCCATTCATCCAAGGAGCTGTGAGTAATGAACTGCAAGGGGCCAAAAAACAGTCTGAGCTGCTTTACTGGGAAGAACAATTCAGCTCCACTCCTCTCTCATCTCCTCTCTTTGTCCTCTACTCTTGATTTTTCACATGTTCAGCCCTGTGAAAATGAGATCCAAGTTCTGGAAAGCAGGAGATCCCATGGTTTCCATGTAGTTTTGGATTTGCACCGGAGTTTGTCAGTGATGTTGGTGAGAAATGTGCAGCACCCACCGCAAGGCAAGGTCAGGCGAGGCGAGTCATCACTTGCATAAGCTGCAGTGTCCTTGTGGCAAAGTTTAACCTTCTTAATAAGCACCAGCAGTTTGACTTCACCAACGCTAAGTGATGCCGGCTGGATTCCACCCGGGGTCCCTGCCGCAGGTATTCCAAAGCTTTGATGGGAATATTGCTATTAATCTACAATGAGAGAAGGTTTTTGCTTGATGTTAATGATACCAATGTTGCAGGCACTTGCTTGGGACTAGAGAACTTTTAACTGCTGAATGTGTCTATTCTTAGTTTCTTCTTCCAGCACAGCAGAAAATAACGATCCATCAACTCCAGTGGAGCACTGCTGATTTACACCTGCTGAGCATCCAGCCTAAGGTGTTTCATTTATTCCACCATTAAAAAAAATAAATCATGGAATCATCCCAGTTTAGATTATGAAAATGTGTTCTTTCTGATGGAGCATCTGGGCAGCACATTTAGAAGAGTTTCTCTTCTCCTGCACAGTACCAAGTACTGGCATTATTTTGTATCATGTGATGATTTTTAAAAATGTATTCAGCTTTCGCCTTCTATTATCTTGGATCATTAGCCAGCATCCTGTTATGCAATGTGATCAGTGAAGCTTGGTGCAGTATCTCACAATGTGATATCATTTCTCAAACAGAGCATGCAGTGGGGAAGAAATTAATTTCTCAAAGCTGCGGCATCATTACTGACACAGTGAAATCAGATGGCTTTCCTAGTTGTTTTAAAGGGTTTAAATGCTCAGGCTGAACACTGAGCTGAGAACATTGGAGAGTTATTTAATGGATCCATTTCCAGGACAAGAGGGCTATTTTCTTCTAGGATGTGATTACATCAGTGAATGAAACTTTCCCATGCTCTCCTTGGTTTCCCTTTTATTTGGACCTGTCAGAGCAAACTCCATTTTATGGATATACCCCAGAGACAAGGGAGACGAAGGCACAGGGAAGATCAGATCTCGATCCACAGCCTCTCTGATAACCTCCTACCAAGCAATAATTTAATGAATGCCTCCAAGGCAGCTCCACTGTCCCTGGGCAGCCTGCAAGCTGGGAATCTGACTAGCCATGGATTAATCAGGCAAGTCAGTGCACTGCATGTATGCCACGCAGTCCCAGAGCATCTCTCTCCAGAGCACAGACAAGAGACGTGGGGTGCAGCCTCCCCAGCCTGCCTGTTCTTCCAGGCACAACACTGCAGTCCAAGACAGTCTTTGCCCCAGGGGAGGATGAAAACAGTTGTGTAATTTTCTCCTGAACAAATGATAAACTGGCCTTCCTCGGATAAGCCGCTGGAAACAGAAGAAAATTGCCGTACTTTTTTGTTCAAATGCCTGGACCCCTTTTGTACATCCGCAGTTTAGAAGTATGAATCACTCATGCAGAGGCATTCGTGCAGATAAAGTGCTGTACCACACTTTGAAAAATTACCTCTGGAAGTATGGTTCAAATGATGCAAATCCAAGAGATGCGGTATGGTGTTGAGAACTCATTAAAATCTTCGCTTCAAGAAGTTTCCTTAAAAATTATTGTTTGTGCTAGAAACAGGCACACAGTCTGAGCCAGAAAGCAAAATTAGTTTGTTTCTTCCTTGGGAATGGAACAGCCAAAGTTCATTTCTGATACTGCTTTGCACTTCTTCATCCCTAAATTGTTATCCACAAATAAATTAAGTAAAGAAGATGTTTGTCCTTGCCCACTAGCCCAAAAGGTGTGAGAGGACATCAGTGTTTCTGCTCAAGCTGCGACTGCTGTGTGTGCCAGCAGTTGGTGGAATTGCCTCTCTGGAGTGAAGAGGACACCTCCCCATCTGCTGTGCATTTATTAGCCTTGACTTTAAAGAACAGACACATATTTTGCAGCAGTACAGCTGGAAAACTAATTTTTTGTTAGGGATATGTCAAGTTGGAATCCAGGTAACTGCCCCAGTGTTGTAACAGCCTCAAAACATGAGTACAGAATGAAGACACTGACCCAGCCCAGGGGAGCTGTCCCTCAACCCGTACATACCAAAGCAGAGACAAGCAGCTCCCACCAAGGTAACCACAGCAAAAGCCTAATTCTTCTTCATCCAGCCACAAGTCTCCTCCCTCTGCTCTGGGGCCAGTAGAGTCACAGGATTTCTGAGGATCACTCGTGGCAGAAGACAAAAATGACCCCTAAGGCTCCCCCTGTCACTGCTGAGCCTGGGTGACCTGGTCCTGGTGGGATTGTTTCCTTAGACAGCCTGGGCTCCAGATCACACAGCAGCCCCCAAAGTTACCCAGCAGCAAAGCCCTGCTGCAGGTCATGGCTCCACACTGACATCCTCCAGAGGCTCCAAGCACCTACTCTACAACCTCCCCACTCTTGAACACTGACAGTCCTTGAAATTTTCTCCAAGGGACTCTGGAAGCTATTTTCTCCCGTTATTTGTTCCCTGCTCCTTTAGGAATATAGCATTTGTGAGCATGTGCTTGCATTGGGCAGTACACTCTGAACACCAGCTTCTGCAATGAATTCTGCCTTTCTAATGCACATCTTAGGGATGCAAATTTTTGCAAATGAGAAATGTTCTCTAACATTATGGATACAGTTTATGTTTTTTGTGGAGATCAGAGAATCTGGCAATGTTACACAGTGATGACATTATTCCAACTCTGAAAATTCAAAAACTCATTTAAATACTGTCAGTTGTGTATATAGTTTTTCTGCTGCCTGTGATTACCAGTTGGTGAGAGGAAGGGCACAGATTACAGGCATATTCCAAATGTTTGTCTTGTCCCTGCACTTTTTCAAAGGGAAGCAGGAGATTTCCCTTTTTCCCCTAATATTCAAGGCCAGCTAGACCTTCAGCTGCTTTAGGAAGAATTTGCAATGAACGCAGCTGAAGCATGAATTGCAGATATACCAAAGTTTTTGCCTTTCTCTCTCTCTCTCTGCTACTATTGGGCAAACTTTACAAATGGTGCAGTTACCAGGTGTCTAAGCAATATGACATTACTACTTTATTCACCTTGTTGCCCAAAGCTGTGCTTGATGGACACATAACTCAGTGCTAAAAGGAGAGTGATACTGCCTGGGTATTTAACTCATTTTTCTATAAAATTGAACCCATTTCTATTATGCTGTATAAAACCCCTGACAGCAGAGAGAGGCAGGGAAGGCAAGTATTCATCCTGCAATTTTACAAAAGAAGAAACCAGAAGGGAAGTTTAAATGACATGCCCAAGGCTACACAGCACGGGAGTGTCGAAGTGTGGGTTGAAACTATCAGCTCGTGGTCCCCTTCCTTCACTTAACACTGTTGTCCATTTGAAAGAGGCATTGCTTCCCCAGGCCAGGAAAGCTGGCATTTCATTGTCTGAAGCCTCTGTTAGAAATATTAATTGAAGTTTCAGTTATTCAGTTTATGAACAGAAACACTAAAGGGAATGTTTGCAAGCCATTTCCTGAAGCGAGCATGCAAAGCAACAAAGACTTTACACTGGCATATTTCATGTCTGCATGAAGGACCCAGGGAGTGGCTTAATGAAGGATGGCAATTCATTTCCATTCCTTTCACTTATTTTTGCCTGTTTACCCATAAATCTGTTCTTTGTTTAACATAAAAAATAGAAACACTTGGGATGGCAGCTTTAGATATGAGAGATTGATGAGCTGATGGGCAGGCAGCTGAACATGCACTCCTTCACTGCCAGGGAGTAACTCGCTGAGCAACTGGCATGTCTTCTGCCTCTAAGTAAGAAAGGTTTGCAGTGTTTTAAGGATTTTGGAGTACAATGTTGTTTCTCATATCCACATGCATTGAGTGTATGAACACCTGGTAGGTAGTTCACTCTGGTTTTGCAGTAGTCAGGAGGGCTTTCAGCGGGAGCAGGGATGTTGACTCAGAAGTGAGATGCACAGCTATGAGGATGCATTGTTGTCATTGCATTAGAAAGGAGGCTTTTCATATTCATCCTGCTGGTGAATCTCCAGTAGCTTGATTTACATGGAAGCATCAACACTTCATCTGCAGGTATTGCCTTGTGCATGGTGAGTATTTAATGTAGCAGGGATAGGAATCATGAAACCTGGCTTGGAAGCACACAGGAAGATTCAGAGAATTTCTCCATCAATGAGTAGCCCTTAGTCATCTCTGTTGTCTCCCTGAAGGAAAACAGCCTCTGAAGGAAGGACAGTCCCTTTGTCACTAAAACCAGCTTGCCTGATAAAAAGTTTGCAGAATCCAGTTCAGAGCCAGGCAGAGGTCAGTTGATGAAATCCTACTAATATCATCAGTAAAAATTCTATTTATTTCAGGGGTTTTAGGCTTCTTGTCCAAGCCCTGAACCAAAGTCCAACAAAAAATAATTGAGAATGTCTTTTTTTTTTTATGCTGTGCTGCACTTTGTTTGTAAGGAGACTACACAAATAAAGTGCTTGTCAAGTCTCTGAAATTCATGAAAAAAATTCCTATGATATGAAGTGATCTGGACTTTTGCATCACCCATACCAATGATACTTGCTTCTCTTCCTATGAAGCTTGTGAACAATGTTGCTCCAGGAAAGTATGAAAGGAAAGTTTGCCAAGAGCCTTATTTCTGTTCTTGACATTCACAGATGGTCAAAGAAATAACTTCTGCCAGAAGGATGCACTAGAACAGCTTTGAAAACCAGAGCCTGTGTATCCCATCTTCTGAGTTCATGAGCTTATTAAGTTTTTTAAACCAACTCTGTAATTCCCTTTAATTCCAATAACCTTTGCATGGATTGTTGACACTTCTATTGAAACTGCCAGATGCTGTTAACTGGAATTGCCAGTCAGTTTTACATGTGCAGGTGTTGCTGTTGTGAGCAGCTTTGTGCAATTAATTCAGCTGTCACAGAGACTTTGGAAGCCTGTTGTGGATCAGATTGTATTGGTTTATTTTAGGGCTGATCAAGAATCCTCCCCAGCCAAAGGTAATCCCTAGACTGACTATATAGGCATTAAATCCTAGCACACTTCCAAGCACAGGGACTGCTCCCTTTCTTCCTCAAGCACTGTGGCCAGAACAACCAGTTTGAGAGAAGGAAAGCAGCTGCTTCAAGGGTTGGAAGAATTTCCCTTCCTAGTCAGAGGCCAGGATAAAACTGCCCCAGGGCAGTAATGCTCAGCCTTACTTGGAGTGTTACTTAAAGTTTACAACACATCATCATCGGGCATTTTGCTCTGGATTCATCTCACCTAACATGAAACTTCTGCAAATCCCACTTGAAGAAAGGCATCCAGGTGTGCAAAGATGCCACTGGATACACCTCCCTGGGCAGCCAGACTACAAAATCAGAGAATATTCTGAGTTGGAAGAGACCCACAAGGATCATCAAGTCCAACTCTTAAGTGAATGGCCCATACAGGGATCAAACTCATGACCTTGGTGTTATTAGCACCAGGCTCTAACCAACGAAGCTAAATCTCAGCATCTACCCTGTGCCAAGTACCCAAAACCTTTCTGCAGTAAATCTTCTGAGCCGGTTTGGCTCTTCTGAAGTTTCTGCTGCTCTGTATCCCTCTGCTTTGGAAACAGATTGCCAGCCCAGACCCCCTGTTTAGCTCTGCCAACCTCCCTTGGTCTGCCTGCCTGCATCCAATTAATGTGCTGCTCCATGGTAGTTTTAAATGGAGATTATTGACCCAATGCTTTTCCAGCCTGATAAATTCCCAGATTGATACAGGAGGGAAACCAGTATCAATAAGCACTAAGGATCAGCACAGCACTTCCCACCACGGGACATTACCAGATAAATGCTAAGTTATTATTATCATCACTGTCTCTGGAGTTAAGCCTTGCTCCACTTTTTAAAGCCTTAGATAATGAGGTGGGAAGATAAAAATGTATAATGAGAAAGAGAGACCGTGGGTCTTAAGCAAACACCTGGCTGAAACGGGAAAGGTGGCTCCAGGACTTGGTCACTAACCTTGAATTGCTCTTTGCTGCTCAGTGTGGGGGTGACTCATCCTCTCCATGGATTCCCCTTGGAACATATTCTGTTCCTTGCAGTCCATCACGGGTCAAGTTTCCACTGAGACCTGTGGATATGATGGCACTGGCTGTCACCAGAGCTGAAAACGTGGATGGCCGACCACCTTAAGCTTCTTGCCTTTATTAATCTCCTGTCATTAATTGCAAGGGAATTTCTTCTGCTGCAATACACTTATCCAATATCACCAACTCTCCAGACATGAACTGTTTCAGAGCAAAGACGAGGCAGGGGTCTCATGGCTGTAATGAAAGTGCACTTGTAAAGTGGATTAATAAATTAACCCTTCCACAGCCCATCTTTTAAACAGTTGTCACCTGGGATTTCACACTCAGGGCACTGCTACTTTTCCTCTGCAGGGCAACATCAATGAGAAATACAACAGTCTGGAGGAACAAGTCATTGTGAGTGGGGCAGACAAGAAGGGGCCCCTGTAACATTATGTATTTGAGAAATTAGGGAGCCTCCTTTGTCTTAGCTAGGTGTTCTCAGACCTGGGCTCCAAGTTTGTTCTTGGTACCAGCCTTGAATTAAACCCTTTCCTGTGCCTCCACTTCTTCCATTTGATGATGATGGTGGGGATGATACAGAACTCCCTCATTAAGTCCCCCATGCATGTCAAGTATGTCATATCACATGGCTGTGAACCAGCTCTCAGTGCTCCCAGGCCAATTCTGACCAGGTAAGAGTCCAGCCTCCCCGGTGCCTCCAGCAGGCAGCTCCTCCCAGTCTCCCACTCCAGGGTGAGACTGAGCAGAACTGAAAGGCAGGTGGGTGGTGCTGCCCCTGTGCTGCAGTCAGGGGTGGTTTGTGTACCTCTCTCCTCCTCTTAATAATTACAGAATATTGTGAAACAAAATAAGATTTCTCACCTAATGTCTGTACTTCATAAAAGTGTGTTTAGACAGATGGTTGATAGAAGAGGGTGAGTCCTCCTACCCTGCAACCTGAGATTTAACAGCATAAGTTAAACAATGACACTTATTCCTCAGTGAAACATTGAAAAACCATGAGCAATGGAGCTCTGACATAACATTTAGTCAGACACAGCACAAGTTAGGCAGCAAACCAGCAGAATCAGCATATTTTCCTTTGTTTCTCTTACAAACTCTCATGTCAACAGTCTCAGCAGTTGTTCTTTGGAGGGCATTTATACTGTCGCAGTTGCATTACACTGCTATTTATTCTTTCTTGTCTTTGTGAGAGGAAAGCAGAACAGCAGACAAAGGCTTGTGGAATTAACACATCCAAGAGAGCAATTCAGGGAGTGAATATTAAAGCAGGAGAGCTGTGCAACACACCATCACCCTGAAGCTGTAGGTTTTTCCGGTGAAGTAACAGTGCTGCTGCCTGCATGGAACTCATCCACTGGCAGCAACTTGATCCTGGTGGCACATCAATTCGATGAATGCTCAAGCAAAGCATTGAGCAAAGTCTCCTTGTCTGTCTACAATATGAAATTAAGAACAGATTCAAGACTGGCTGTATGAACGCTGATCATTGGCTATGTTGGCACAGACCTACCATACACAGGCACAGTGAAAGGTTTCAGCTTGCATTCCCATCACATATCCTATCAGGCATGGCATCCACCCACCTTGTTAATTGAGTTAGGTTTATACATGTTTGGCCTCCAGCACTGACTTTCAGATGAACACAGCAAAGTTTGGAGGCTCCTCTCCTAGAAATTTTTGTTCTCTTTATTTTGTTTTTTCCACATCCACACAATGCAAACCATGCTGGTTTTGTCAGGTGCTGGCCCAGTATTCCCACCTAGGCCAGTACTATGCAGCTTGGGATTTTCCTGTTTGGCTGACAAAGCAGGCAATTTCTTTCCTTCTCCCAGCAAAGCTTCAGTGGCTGCCACCATGCAGCCAAGCACAGCACTGCCACTCCTGGTCACAAAAGCATGAGAACACCTCCCTGGAACCCATCTCCTACCAGCTCCTCCCTTGTGCTGTGGGATGTGGGGAATCGTAGTCCTGAGTTCACTTCAGCAGCTGGATCTGTGATTTTGTTTAGTCAGTTGTATTCCCCCATGCTCTCTCCTCTCCCTATGGGGAGTTCCAGTCTCCCCTCAGAAAACAGCAGTTCCTTACCCTCAATTATTTTGCACTACTCGTTTTTCCCTGTTCATGGACCCCAGATATAGGCACACAACAAACCCAACGGCCAGAAAATGACCCTAATTTCAGTCCCAAATCAGTATCCCTGGCAGGCTGACACCTAACCCAACATTTGATGCATTCATGACCTACAGCAATGACAACATCCACATGAGTGGCCTGCCAGTTTAAAGAAAAATTTGCAAAGCCTTACGGGTTTCCAGCACTCTGCTGACCGCAAAGTGCTCCTCTCTTCTCCTCAGACCTGGGAGTAACACAGATTTACCCAGAAAGTGCCATTCTTCAGGTGAAATAAGATCCGGATGAGAAGCAGTTGGCTCCAAACCAACTGAGACAGGAGACAGACGTTGGTGAGCAGCTGGGACCACGGCAAAATAATGGTTACCTCACCCTGTGCTCACAGCATCTTCTCTGTTTAGGAAGATGGATAGTCTTGGGGTCATAGAAGCCTCATCTGCTATGGTAACAGCCATAGCCAAAAACAAGTGCTGATTGCTAAGTAATTTCCACAGGCTCCTTTTTTGCCAGCTCTCTGAAAATAAAACACTTCATACATTCATGGGTAGGAGTGCTCAGAAAGTATGGAATTTGGGCTGCCTGTACTGTGGGGTGCATTGTTATCCTGCCACCCACATCTTGGATACCAGGTTGTGGAGGGAATTATCCATCTCCCCCCTGCTCGGGTGATTGCTCTCCCTGCAAGTGGCAGAGGTTTATCTCCTTCTCCCACAGGCAGCAGATGGTCCATCTGCCCCACAGAGCTGGGGGAACATGTGCTGGGCCAGCTGCAGGCTCTGCCCTCCCAGAGCAGGGAGGCAGACTGATGTCAAGGCTACATCTCTGGTTGCTCCTAAGGCAGCCCAATGGATTCCCCTCTCTTGTTGTCCAGCTAGTAGCCATTTCTCCATGGCAATGACAGAAATATGTTTTGTAGCTTTGATACTGTCATCAGTCTCAGACTTTTTGGCCAGGCAAAGCACATGAACTGTCCTGCAAAATACAAAATGGGGAAGCTGTGACAAGAACGGTGTAAGCAGACCAAGGGGGTGCATATAGGACTTAATAATAAGCAAAGCAGGAGTTTTAAAATGCAAAGAGAAGCAAAAGTGAATTCAGCAAACAACTGTCAACTGTGTTTCCTAAGGATGGCTTTAACTATCTCTGAAAGTTAAGATAACATCAGAAAAAGATATGCGTGAGCACAAAGATTGGAACTTCTGTTCCCATTTAGTGTCCTATTGCTGGGTTTAGGACTGACAGTAAATACATTCAGAAACTGCAGCTGATCCAACGTGTAACATCACAGCTGTGACTTGTACAGGCTGGGAAAGCATATTCTGTCCTGTTCTGTTCTGCTCAGTTCACATTTCCTGGCACAGGAATTCCTATCCTGACTCTATGCCCTACAGCAGCAGCATGGAAGTGGAAGATTCTATTTATTTATTTGGAATGAAAATTTCCTTGTCTGCTTCATAGAATCAAAAGGCTGGAAAGAACCTCAGCATCTCAGCAATTTACTATCTCTACTCCTTTCCCCTGTGAAAGCTCAACCATGGCTATGACACTTTTACTTTTGATAAATATTTATCCAGCCTCTGTTTGAAGACCTCCAGCTGTGGAATCCCTACAGCCTCCCCAGGAAGCTCTCATCCTTGCCATTAGAAGGTTTTACTTCCCATTTAGTCTGAATCTTCCTTGCTGAAGTTTAAGCCATTACTTTATCCTGGAGAGAAGAAAAGATTATTTTCTTCCTTTTCACAGCAACCTTTATGTCTCTCACATTAAGCAGAAGATCAGGGAGACACAGCAAAGGCTGAAGCTGTTTCTGCCCATTTTGGCAGTTCTCCTCATTGAAGGCAATTAAGTGTAAAGAGGTTCTTTCTCCCAGTGCAACAGGCATGTTGCTAACATGCAAGTAGGCTTTGTGCCATCTGAACAGATGTATATGTATGTAGGCAAGAAAAGGCCATATCTGAGCATCAGGCATGAAAAAGGAATTGAAATTTAGACAGAAACAATCAGGCTGCTTCTAGTGTCATAATTTCACCAGAGATGAGCAGAAATTCAAGTGGGTACATCATCTTATCAAACTGTGACATTTCCTTTTTTCCCCTCTTCTTCATCATTCACCTCTTTGAAATCAGTGTTCAGTAAGTTATTCCCAGCACCCAGAAACCAGACTGGAGATGCATCCAAATCCTGAGCCATCAGCTGGCAGAAACTTCTCCCAGAGTACCAAAGTGCATGTACCCAGGGATATCCAGCCCATTTGCTGCACGTTCACAACCACAGCCTGCCTGTACCCACACTGGTGCAATGCTGAGCTCTCCTACCAACATGCATCAGTGCCCACATCTCTGGCTGCCATCCTCAGGAAGATGGTAGTACTCTCTGACCACAATCAGGTCCCTTCAGCCTTACTTGCTCCAAGAGCTGCATGGAGCTAACAAGAACCAAACATGCAGCAGGTGGTTCCAGCTGAGTTCATCACATCTTTGCCCAAAATAACCTGCTGGACAGCTGTGAGGAGGAGAATCTCATCTGGCTGAGAATCAGCATAAGGAGGGGAGATAGGATGTGGAGTCAGGCAGAGAGGCTGTCGTGAATTATTGATGGTTCTCACTGGATGGACAACTTTCCTAAGTTAATAGCCCTGCAGTCAGTGCTTTTTTTGGTACTTTGAGAGCAACAAAGCACATCTGGTCTTGCTTCTCAGTCTGGTAAGTACTGAATTGCTAGGGAGATAGTGTCCTTGGTGCTAAGAGGATTTTTTATCTTATTTTGCAGTATATACCAATATAATCAAGAGGTAACACTGGGGAAAGAAGGTTTGTCTCTGCCAGAGACTGCTGTATTATGAAGCTTTGAGGATGCTCTTCTCTGCAGGGCTTTACCAGCAGGAAATTGTCTGTCTTAGCCTGAGAGCTGCAGGTTGTGTCAGACCAAGACTACAGAGGGCAGAGAGCAATTCTAATTAAAATGTTTTTACATGCTGTCACACACACAGAGCTTTTCCTTTTGTCATCCCAGATTTCTGAGGTGGTCCCCCATCTTTGGTGTTTTCCTTGCAAGTCTCTTCACAGAGTGGATCTTTAGCCTGAATCACTCCTGAAAATAATTCTTATTCCTAAACTGTAGGAGGAGATAAAGGAGATTCTGAGTTTTAAGATCACTCACAGGGGTCACAGCCAAAGTATTAAGGCTTCCCCAAGTTTGGTTTGTGGGTTGGATGGAGCACCCAGAAATTATCTTCTGTGCTGAATAGGCTGTTCCTATCACATAACATTTCTGTGCATTAAGCTGATCTATGTTGACATAAGTGGGATATTGGGGACTATGTACTGGGACTCCTGATACTTCACACAAAGCAGACATGGATAATTGAAAAAGATGTTCCCTTCCACAAAGCATTGCAGGCCCCCTCATCATCCCTCTCTTTCTGTTCCTTCTTTATGGCTAAACTGAAAACGAGTGCACTGTTTGCCTCCTGCTGCTCTTCCCACTGTCTCTCTTTTATGCCACTGGCAGCAGAGCTCAGTGTTGATGGATAATGAAATGGGAGATGCACATTATGCTTCTGCCATCAAACCCTGTCACAGTGGCTGGGAGCTGGGTGGTCATACAGGGCAAACCTCTCCTCTGATAAAGCCCAGGTGAAGACCACCGGGAATCACATCTTGGTCCTGAAGGCAGTATCTGGATCCAAGTTTCCCTTCCCTATGGCTTCTAAATGTTTCTATGCTTGCATTTCGATAAAACAGTTCTCATTGCACACATCCAGTTAAGAAAGCAATCCCAAAAATCCCAGGCCAGTGGTCAGGGATGCAGGACAAGAACTAGGACCCCCGTTGGGTGGTCACTCCAGTCCACTGGACCATCGTCTGCACCCACTTATTCCCATCCTCTGCTCAGTGACCAGAGTAACTGTGCTAAAACAGAGGGAGAGAAAAGCAGAAACACACAGCCCAGCATCAAGCTGCTCCCACCAGGTGCAAGGATAACCAGGGAAGCAGCTGTGTAGATTGCCACTGGGATTTTCAGGGGATGCTGTGAAGCTGGTATCATTTAAGTGCCATAATCTACAACATCAGCCAAGCCTTGGCTCTGCCTGGCCCCTATTGATCCACAATCTGGGCTCGAGGGAGCTGCAGCTCTCTTCCAAGACGATTCTGTTCTGCGTGTTTTGACTGGAAGGTATGAATGTCAAAATGTACTGAGGGGTTGAGGTATAAATGCAGGGGAGATGAATGTAGTGAGACATGCTATTATTTAAAAATACCCTGAATGCTTTATGCACCTTCTGCAGCCCTCATGCCCCCCCCCTCACTAATGCTTATGCATTTATGGACTTCAGTTTTCAGTGAGGTGTTTTTGCTTTAAGGAGGAGAAAAAAAGATTCCTGACATTGAACTGAGGCTTGTAACCACTATAAACCCAGCTCTGCATGTTCCTGGCCTCCTTCCACACTTCGAGAACTACGAGGTACCAGGTACCCAGCAAAAGGATCAGGCCACAGGTTTACAACAAACAGGAGGAAATATCTTTTTCCCCCGCCATGCATAATTGAGTGACTCTCTGCCATGGGATTATGGAGATAGACAGATAAATAAATTCATGGACAGATTAGACAAATTTATAGAAGACAGGACCAAGTAATGGCCATTAAGTGGGATGATCAAGATGCAATTTCTCCTTAGGAAGTCACCAAATTCTGATTGCTGTAAACTACAGCAAGAAGGAAAAGAGAGCTGGATGCTTAGGGAAGCGCTGGTGTGCACACTCCCCAGCTCATACTCTTCTTTAAGCATCTTGTTTAAGGGAGGAGTTGGGGATGGAGGGATGACTGGTCTGATCCAGAATAGCTATTATCTAAGTTCCTCCCCCAGCCTGGTCACCTTCCCCCAGGCAACATCCAGTCCTGACTCTGACACAGCCCAAAACTGTGGTTTGAACTGCAGTGGAGTCACCTGGCACCAGTATCAGGGTGTGCATCACTACCAGCGAGAGGCTGCTCAGCAGCAGTGAGCATTAACTTTGTGAGGAAAATAAATTATAGTATTCATTTTGGGGGGTTATAAAACCAGTTCATTCTGCAGATATAAACATTATAAAATAAAGCATAAAATAAATCATTAAAAATGGGAACACAGCGGGAGAAGAAAGGAAGTAAGGAGAAAGGAAAGGAGAGGTAATGAATCTGGAAGGACAGATAAGCAGCTGAAAGATGGAAGACAAAAATAAAATCAGAAAACAGACCTGCAATGGAAGGAGGGTGTCACAGACATTTGAGGGGCAAATTCATTCGGTGACTACGGTCAGTGGATTTAATGTTGCCTGCAGATTTTCAGCTAAAACTTTCAAGGAAATAAACTTCTGAGTGATTACAGTGTCATCTAACCTCCCAGAAACATCACCAAGTGGTTAATGCATGATATGTGATTTTATTTATGTATATACACACACACACATGCATATACTCTTTAAATATATACACACAGAGATGTTATTTTTTAGGACTCCAGAAGGAAAAAAAGGCTCTTTGTGAAAAGCATCAATGTTTGCTGTTGTCAAAGAGGGAAAGCTACATACGTTTCATCTGCTGTTATTTCCTAGCCCTGCTGGAGGTGTATCGCCAACAAATGTTACCCAACAAAGCTTGGGAATGTGACAACTGAGTGAAAGCTTTGCAAAAACAGACTGAACAATTTGTAAATTAATCTGAAATGAGACGAATATGTCAAAAAGACCCATCCACAAGCACAACGAATTTTAAAATTCAGTGCTGTCACCAGTGATGGCAGTTTCTTGAGAGGCACAGTGGCAGGGGGAATGTGCCATAGCCACAGTTCCCTGCACACAGCTCCTGCCTGCACCTGGGCTGGAACCTGGAGTGAAGAGAGGCAATTCTTGTGCACACACGCTCTGTAAGTGCATAAAAGCCATTACTTTATAGCAGCAAGGCTTTCTCTGACCTTTAGATAGTGCATATCAGAAAACGACACCTCATTATGCAGTAGCTGCAAGAAGTTGGAGTAAATGGGCTTTTTCCACTGTAAAAAACAGAACAAAAATAAAACCCCCAAAACAAACAAACAAATCCAAACCTGTCCTACAGCCAAGATGTATTTGAGTCCTTTTCTTGATTCAAAACCTTCTCTGTGGAGTAATACAGCTCAGTGAATGCCCCTCCTTCCTAATTCACTCCAAAGTAGAGATGATTAAAATTAACCATTTATCATGGTCCCCTCTGCACAGGGCCAACTGCTCTGAGCTGCGAGGAGGTGTAGTATTGCTTAGCAAGGAAATTCCAACAAGGACATGGCACAGTTTCTTAGGACCAAATCCAATTAAAACATTTCCATTTTCATCTCCTGACCACCCAAAGTAAAGCAGAGTGCATCTAGCTCCAGAGCACTTCAAAGCGCTGTTTAATTGTATGAATATTTTAAACGTAACACAAGAGAGACAGATCCTCTGCTGCTCTCAATTAACGCAGCTTCACAAAGTCAGAGCGATGCACACCAGTGGGGAGACTGGCCCCAAGTGGGGTTTAAGAAAAGAAAAAACAAAACCCACAACAGTGCAGTACTAAAATTCAGCTTTTGCAGAACATTTACATATTTCCAGTGTTGCTCCTCTGAGTGATGCTCTACATAGTGCTAAAATTTACAAAGGTCTGATTTTAGATATCATCCCTGCCTGGCAGGGCTAACCTTGATGGTACCTGGTGACGATGCAGCCTCAGCACCTGAGTCCTGCAGAGCTGAGCATCACCGTGTCCTGCCTTAGATTCCTTGGCTGTATGGGAATGTGAATCCCCACTGACGTGAGATTAACCATTTCTGAAAGTCTTAATTCTCCAGGCTTTAGCAGAAAAGAGAATTTGAACACCACTTGTAATGTGGTACTGAGTACTGGGTGTTGGAAGGCAGCCTCATCTCCTGCATGTCCTGGGGCTCTGTGCAGTGTTTCTGGTACAGCAGCTCTTGGAGTTGTCTCATTTAGGGAAATAGAACAAAATACCCTCTGAAAAGAGCCTTCTGCTGCTGAGTCCAGTGTTCAGAGCATCCTGAGTCTGAAAGGGCCAAGGAGATCATGAAATAAGTACTTGTGTTTCCTTTTATGTGGAACAGTGCAGAGTCTCAGGATCCCAACAGGAAAAGCTACACTTTACAGGAAAACATTCAGTAGAGTTTAAGAGATTTATGTTCCCACAAGAGACCTATTTTGGATGGCTAAACCCCCCACAGACAGAGTCCAATTATCTGGGGTTTTTCAAACCTTTTCCATGGAACTCTGTTAAATTTTTATAGAATCCTTAAAATTCCCACTCTGGTGAATCCTCCGAGGTTTTGTCATTAAGGCAATTCCTGGAAGAGCGCTCTGCTTTTAGAGGGAGGAAGAAATAAAGAGTGAGTTGCATCCCCAAAGAGCCAAGATACACATGGAGCATATTCACAGGGGCTGCAAAAAGCAACCTGAAACTGTAAAAGCTGATGGCACCACATCCCTAATACGCTCTTTAGAGAACTTTGCAAAGTCTTGTGCTTGTACCAGTGATAATGAAAGTGATTAGCACAGCACGATTAAACTCCCTGTAGGACATTTTTTTTCCTTTTAAATTAAAGGTTGGAAGTTAGATTTATCCTCTTCTATAATGACTTTTGGATTATACTGTCTGAACTGCATGGTTTTAACTTGGTATAAAAATATTAACCCACGAGAAAAGTCACAGGGGTTGGTGGTGTTATCAAGTCATAGAATCCAATCTAAAAACTTTTCTTCACCACCTTTTTTTTTCTTACAGAGCTTTAAAGGAATACATAAATCCCACTTTTATGTGTTTCTTAACCTCAAGATATTCAAAGCACTATCAAGTACAACTGATGTCCATAAGGTCCAGCTCCCTCAGCCTCAGAAAAAGGTTGCGGAGTTAATCTGAGAATGGAAGGAAGAGAAGTTCATATTTTAAACAAACAAAGGGAAACCACAAAATCAAAACCCACATGCCATCTCAACCCTTAGTAACAGCTTTCTCAAGGTGAAAATGAAAATCATCACCCTGGGACTGGTCACTTCATCCACCACATGTGAAAGAGCTGGAGCTGGACAGGGGGTCTGAGGTCCCCACACTGCCCCATGCAAGGGGGCTCTTGCGTCAGGCTTGGCAGCTCCCAGTCCTCATCCTGCCAGCCAGGAGGGTGTTCTACCCGAAACCCTCACAGCTAAAGCTGGGAAAGGGTTTCCAGGAGAAATCCTTCTCCAGCATCAGGCTGGCAGCCCCTGAAGGTCTGCAGGAGCCCCACAGGGCACCTTGCTCCCATGGAAAAGGGCTTTCCACCCACACAGCCCTGCTGCCTTCTCAAAGAGCTACTTGGCAACCACAGCTACAGTGTATGGATGCTATAGGGCTTTAACACATCCATCTTTCTAACAGTTCCACATGTCACTGACAGAGTAGCCTATTTAGTTTCAAGGCCTTTGAAGAATTAGCAAGTGCCAAACCCAGGGCGTTAAACAGACTCTCTGAAAGTTAATGGGTGAAAAACTGCATATATTAAGTGCTGGGGAAATTGATTTGATGTCAGGTGAAGGAAATTTTTCCACAGACCCTCTCTTTGGGCAAACAGCTAGAAGGAAAGACCTCGAGCATCTCCCATTTCATATGTAGTGGATCTTTTTAATCCCGTTAATAGCTGTGCTCCCCCTGCAGTAGTGTCCCAAGGACTCCTGCTGCCATCAGGCCAAAAGTAAAGCCCCAGGATGAGGCTGCAGCAGAGCAGAGCACAATAGCTGCATCCCACAGATACATACTCAGAGAGTTGTTTCTTCCCATCCCAGACTAATTTTCTACGTATTGTCCTTCCAAGATACATAAATTTACCTTTTTTTTTGGTATCCTGATTACATTCTTTAATGTTAAATTAAATTTCTGCCAAATTTCAGGATCAAGTGGAATTTTAAAAATAAAATAATAAAATAAAATAACATAATTTCCAGTGGCCAAATCCTCTCCCCTATCTTTCATATTAAGATCTGACATATTTACCTGTCCATTGAACTCTAAAATACAAAACTTGGGAGCAAGGTCCACTATTTACTGCTCAAGAAAGTGAGAAGTTTCTTGTTGGATAAATTCTGTCTCTGAGTTTGAAAACAAGTGATTTACTCCCTAAATATTTGTGTAAAGTTTTGCCAGTGCGAAAATATTCTTGAGACATCACACTTCCCTAATATTGTTTCTGAGAGTTCAGCTTTTCTTTACTGTTATTCATCAAATCTGCCATTTTCTACTCTCCTGACTTCCACTGCACAATGCGTCTCCTAGGAGGCAATTATATATGCTTTTTTAATATTCTTAAATGTTATAATCTGCCTCTGCAAAACAGTTGTCAGATATCTTTAAAAAAAATCTAAGGGGTTGTTGTTTTGCTTGGAGTGCCTTTGCTTATAATAAATCAGATTAACAAGACTAACTAAGTGCAGTTTAACTCTCCCCACTGTGACTTGAGACTTTCCTGAACTACACACACTGCACTATTCAAGCTGTGCCAGCTATTTTTACCCATTAACCGAAAATGAATTAGGGAAGAAGCTCTCCCTAACATACTTTTTTCCCCTCAAATCAGCATGAGGGATGAGCATAGTGTCTGGCAGTTGTCTCAGCACACACCTCTTCCCTTGTTAGACCTGTGAAAGGGGTTGACAGCCCAAGCAGTAGGTGGGGACAGTTTGGGTGCTTGAATTCAGAGTGACTGTTCTCAAAGCTGCCCTCAATAAACACACCAAACTCCTTCCTACCCTATGTTTTGCCCCTGTGTTGGTTGCAGGCTGATGGCATCCTGGCAGGGCAGCTCAGAGCCTTCCTCCCATCCGAGAGGCTCAGCCTGGGCAGTCTCACCCACAGCCCTGTGCCATGGAGGGGAACACCAGCAGTCCCAAGATACCTGCACCAGAGCACACAACAGTTACTGAAAAGTGAGCCCAGAGGTCTCTCTGTCACCCAAAAAGGGTGCTGGGAGAGGGGAGTTCGAACCCCCTCAATCACGTGGAGACTTGTCCCTTGGTCTTTGCCATCCCGGGCTGAGGTTCAGACACAGCACTAAGTGCAACCAAGAGGAGCACCTCTGCCTCCTTTGGCACCAGCCAGTTCCATTGTTCAGGACCTGGGGCTGGAAGGAGAACCCAAACAGAGCAAGATAAGCACCCTAGATTAGGATCTTAAGGCACCAGCAAACAAAGAAGTTACAGAAGCATCCCTCTCCAGCATTTCCTGTTGGATCACCCAGGCAGGTCTCTGGCAGTCTGTGGACCACTCTCAAGGGAATCCCTCCTCATTCACAGATAAGAGGAGCTGCACAGAGTACCAAGGATCCCAGGCTGTCAACAGCAACCTTATTAACCCAGCAATTAAGGCTAAATTTGACCAGCTCTTTGCCAAGAAATGACTTGCACACAGTGCCTGGGGTATTTAACATTCCTTGATCACTGCATAGCTCAATTAATTCGTACCACTCATTTCCTGAGTTTATAAAAAAAAAAAATAAATCAATATACAGCTATCACCTCTCATCTGAGAAAATGAGCAGCAGCATCACTGAATTTAACGTCCTGAGATGGAAAAAAGCAGAAAAAACAGATCATAGGGAAGGGGCCATGAACACATTACCATCTTACTGGCCTGGAGAGAGGAGTGGAAATTAAATAGCAACAATTAACAGCAAGACTCGCCTCACTTGAGAGGGGCTTAGATTTCATCCTGCCTCTTTCAGAGCAGAGAGCTCAGACAGAGGATACAAGAATACCTCTCCAGAGAAGCACTGTCTTTTGTAACACAGAAAAATGTGCATTTGTAAGGAACCAGATGTACAAAACTTAGTGCTACTGTTTTCCAAACAAACCACTCTCATTGAAATTCATGATGGATTTGTGTTCCCAGGTATTCTCTCAAAAAACATGTCACTGTCAGCAGAGGAGTGACTGGGAGGAGAATGCACAATCTATATCCTAAATCAGAAGGATCTCAGCAAATGAGCTGGCTAAAGAACAGCACAAGAGAAATGGGGCATATGACGAAAACACATAAATCTGTCCTCCAGCAACCTTGATGTCACAATTTCCAGACACCCTTTAAGAGGGCTGGACCTCTGGTTTCCAATTCTTTTTCATGGGTAATTCAAATTCATGAAGTGGACTGAACACTTCAGCCAAACTTTTATCAGCTCACCATCTCAAAAATTCACACAGCTTTTGCATTTTGAATCCTCATGCTAACTGGTGTGTCCATGGGCAGCTGAGCCATTTCTGGCTCTGGAGCTCAGCTCAGAGATGCTCAGGTGATTCACAAGTCAGTAAGTTACTATGTAGAAAATCTCTCTAAGGCTATTAAGCCCTCTGACCAGTGACACGTGGAACAGTAATTTTAAGACAGGGCAGACACAGTTATACCAGATCCAGGCTGCTAGCAGATCTCTCCTCGACCTTCCCAAGGTCACAGCCCTGTGACATCTCCTGTGCTCAGGGGGGAGACGCTGCAGACTCCCAGGGCAC
Organism: Corapipo altera; assembly: GCF_003945725.1. Classification (NCBI taxonomy): domain Eukaryota; kingdom Metazoa; phylum Chordata; class Aves; order Passeriformes; family Pipridae; genus Corapipo; species Corapipo altera. Next base: position 7,097,702 of record NW_020884889.1, on the reverse strand, counting down.
TGCACTGAGCTGTCTGAGGCCACCCCAGCCCCACATCCCACTCCCAAGGTGGCACATGTGTTGCTACGTGGGGTGCCAGAGTCCCTGTATGGGTGGTAACCCACCACTCACTTCCCTAACTGCCCGGCCCCAAGCATGAAAAATAAGGATGAGAACAGAGCAACAGCAACTTTTTAATGCACTTTTCCAATATAAAATTCACAAGCTCATTTAAAACCATCAGAGAAACTTGCACCACCCACAAAGTCTGTTCTTTATGGCACAGTAAACTCAGTGGAAAGGTTAACTTGGAAAAACTCACTGTACAGAATAAGCTTCCAAAGATTTTCCATGATCCTTGTCTCTCACCTGGGCTATTTCCTACTAATTGCTTAATAACAGCTCAGCCACCAGTGCTGTAATGGGTGCCATACTTCCATAAGTGCTCTGAGCTGAGCCTGGCCACAGGCTCACAGCTCACTGAGAACAGGAGTTAGACCAACTGTTTGTTTGACCTGTGTATTTTATTTTTTTTTTAAATATGCAATTGCAAATCTTATCTTTTCTACACATATGGCTCTTCTACAGAAAATGCTCTTTCTGCTAAGAGAACCTCCGGGGGCATAGCATTAGCTGCAAGCAAGCAATGCAAATACTGAAAGGCTTTATCACCATACAGAGTACAAACGGAAAAGCCATATTTGACCCAGAGATATCTTTCAAATTATTTAAATTTAGAAAAAAAAAAAAAACCCAGGTGACTAAAGTCTTCTGTAGGTACATCCAAATAACAAACAGTACAATTTAAATAGCAACTGCTTATGGACAAACTACAGCCAGTGAGACACGGTAATCAAAAACTTAATCACAAGTTGGGGCCATTTACCATATTTTCACGTTTTCCCTTTCCCTCGAGTCTTCAGATAACCTGCACACCTAAGTAAGCCAGGCAGAAATCAAAGACAAGGGAGAGCTGAGGTAGGCTTGCTATGGAAAACTGGAGGCAGGAGGCTTTTGGGAGGTAAACATCCTGCTGTGCTACTTGCACAGATCAGAGTAGAGAAACAAGTTTTCAAGGAAAAGTAAGTTTTATACATGAACACAAGGCTACTCATGCAGCCTTTCCCCAGGAGACTAAATTATTGCACTGCCTGGGAAAAAACAGATCAAGCTTAGTGCAAGCTAAGGAAATTCAGAGAGCAGTTTGGAGCAGGAAGTGATTACTGCTGTGATGTGGACTGCTGGAAGCCAGAGGCAGGGACAGGGACAAGGGATGCAATAGCTGGATCATGTCAAAAGTACCATAGATATTTAACGCTTTCCTGTGGGCAGCTGTACAAGATGCCACTTCAGCAATTCTCCTGAGAATTTTTTTATTGGGTTTTAGGCTGCCATGTAAACTGGCAGTAAGTTTTTCATGGTAAGTTTCTGAGTTCATATAAATGATGATTTGGTTGAACCCATAAACTCAGCTGTAACTGCTGAGCTTCATCCAATTATGAGGTAAACCAATGTAAAATCCAAACAGTGTCTGGGCAGCTGAGTCAAAGGTCAGAATTTACAAAAGCGAGCAAACCTGAGGGAGTTTCCTGCAATTTCTGGTTTCACAATATTTCTGACACTGCAGAGAGAAGTTTTGAGCTACTCTTACAAATTGTCAACTTTTTAAAAAATTATTTTAATATTATTTTAAGTGTCTTAACATCTCTGAGTACTTTAGCATCTTTTTGGTACCTCCCATTACCCATCTAGTTTTGCAGGAGACACTTCTGCGTCTCTTTGGAGTCTGGCTCCAGTTGGGTTTATGCAAATGCAGCCTCACACCTGGTGAAGTCTGCCAGCACACTGGTTATCACCAGCACTGCTGCCCTGTGATTCTTGGCTGCTTTTGTTCCAGCTGGAATTCCCTGTGTGTGGTTATTGAGAATGAACCATGCATTGACCATGCCATTTAGACACCCAGGGTTTAGCAGAGAAAGATGAGTTATCCATTCATAGGTGAGCAAGGACACCGCAAGCCTTTCTGGGGTAAAAATTTTTCCTTCTACTCATTATTTTCCCTCTCAATTTATCCCCCACACACCCTCTGCATCTGAAATATAACACTATGATCTTGCCACGACTCACTTCATGAGACTAACCTTGCTTATTGGACCGCCCTTCCCAGGCACTGGATTATTATTGCTCTCTTTCCAGGCACTCTCCTTTCATTGCAGCCATCATTATGTGCACAGGAGAAGTCCATAAACCTCAGAAAGAATCATCTTATGCTGAGGCTCCACGCAGCGTAGGATGCTGCCTAAGCAAACCTCTCCTCTTCAGTACATCTATATTTATTTTTCTAAACCACTGAGGAGACTCTGACAAAATGCAAAACCCTCACAAGTGATTTTCTAAGATAAGCGAGTTGTCAGCTTTGCTGTTAACATCAGGTTTGACAATCTCAGGTACAGGCTGAGCTTTTGCTCTGCTTTTAGATTATTTCTGCAATCCATGAGAGGCCTGCCAGCAAGCTTGACTTTGATAGGTAGCGAGCCTGGGTCATCTTACCGGCAAGTTTTCACTTGGGTATCCTTTCTAGGATAAAACATCCCTATTTATCATGCAAGAAATGACATTTTTTGTTATTGCAGTAGTTGGCTGACTTGGTACGATCAGAGGAACAACTGAGGATACAAGCTGCCTCTCCTTTTAACTAGGGGGAAGAGCAGCAGAGAGATTCATGCTCTCATCAGCTTTTTTCTGATCTGCAAACATTTTGACATTCACCAAGGTGGGAAATGCAGAAATGCCTTTCCTCACAGTAAAGATTGCACCATTACTGATGATCACTGAGGCTTTGATTCTTATCATCAGCCATACAGAGTTCCCTGGCCAGATAACTGTCTCATCCTTGGAGGGGCAGCAAGATTGCTGCAACCCCTGGATAAATCTACACAAATAGGAATGAGGAATCTGCTTACATCTTTATCTTTCTGGACAAGAAGAGAAAAAAACTAAAACCCTGGCCAAAGCAGGGACTTACCCTGCAGCTGCAGCAGGAGAGATCCCGAGGAGCTCCTCTTCCCAGGAGCAGTGCTCCCATCCTTCTTCCACCATGCTGGGTCAAGCAGCCTCAGCTGCGTCAGATCAACACAACACAGAGGGCACAGCTCAGTACTGTGTGCTGAGAGACAGCCCTGCATGTGTTTTCATTTATGAAACACCACCTTGACTGGTGTGTCCTGCCCAAACCAGTGCTCTGCTCCAGCCCAGAGCAGTCTGTGACTCCCTGTACCAAAATCTCTTCCAACCCCAACCTTCCCAATGCCTCAATGATGCATTTCATGCTGCACACCTTCCTCTTTGACCATCCCCTCTTAATGAATGTGATATCCCTATTAGATCCTCCTATTCCACTTGGTCTCCCTCATCCTGGTCCAATCATCAGAAAAGCACTATCATATTAAGGTAGTAGAAAGTGTTTTGAAGTTTATATTTTAAACAAAACTTCAGTTATATGAGTGATTTCTTGCTTAAACCCCTTGTAGGATCAGGGGGTGAGAACATTAATGATGCTGCCCTGCTCAGAAGAGAAAAAAAAAATCTGGCTCATATATGTGTGTCTGCTCAGGCACGTGCATATCAGGGAGAGAATATCAACCAAATAAATAATGATGCTAATCTTTTCATTAATATTTAAGAAATGGAAAAGCTGTGTACATCTTCAGGGAGCGCTTAAAGCAAGATCTTAGAGTACATCTGGAGTCCAGCTGTAATGGTATGAAGTGCCAAAGGGAAAAGCAGCAGGTTGGATCTGGGAGTTCTGAAGACAGCACCGGCTCTGTGAGGCACAGAGCCTGCAGTGCCTCACTAGTGACAAGAAGCAGATCCAAGCAAGGGCCTGCAGGCTGGGTATTATTTATATTTTGCAAACTGAAGCTGCCCCTCGGTGGCCCTGCTCCCCAGATTCCCACACCCACCAGGAGATGGAAGGAGGTGTCCCCTGCAGCAGCAATGTTCTCCCACTCCCATGGGAAAGGTGTGTCTGTTCCTCTTCTGGGTTACAAATCACATAGACACTATCTGCTTGTCTAAGGTTTTCCAGGAAATCTCAAGGAAGGACTAAAGCCGAATTTAAAGCTAAATGATTGATTTCAACCCTGAACTGAAGGTGCTGAGCAAAGCACCAGGTCAGCAGGACCCTGTCTTGCACTGCTGGAGAGGGTGGGGGATGATATCCTGAGTCTGCCGAAGTTATTGGTAAAAAGTCCCTGGTGACCAGGATTTCACTTTCCGAGTTTTGCTGGGAGTTTCATGCTAACAAGCCAGGCTGTTGGTCCTACTGCTGTGTTGCACAGCAACTTCTGTCTGAGAGGAAGTCCATACCGCTCTCCCACTCTGCCCTGCAAGGGAGAACATGGGGGATACAGGCTTCTCCCTAGCTTTCTGGAGGACTGGGGATAACAAGATACCTCTTAGAAGAGCAGGGACAAAGCTGTTCAGAGATGTTTTCAACAGCCACTTACAGAACCAAGCGCTCAGCAGTGTCCTGCAAGCACAGGGATTTGTGCAACATTCTCTGAAAGATAAAAATTATCAGTGGAGGGAATTAGAGGGAGTTTCTCTGTTTTCTGGCTTGACAAAAGCAAACACCACCCGTGTGTAAGAAAGATGTTTCCTGACTGCAATCACACAAGTCAGAGGTTCATAAGCTTTTATTAGCGACTCAGACAAGAAATCAGAAGTATGTGATTAGTGAATGCTGCAAAGACAAACTGGAAACATCCTCTCTTTCCAAAAACATATGAACATGTAAAGATAAGTCAACCGTTTTGTGATTTTGGAAGTACAGTGGGTTGAAATATATTTCAAAGGAATTAACATGGCCAAACTAATGCGTCAGAATGTGTTAGGAGAACGAATTGTATGTATGGCTGGAGAGCAAAGAATGGGGGTTTAGCTCAAGGGGAACCAGTGCCTCAGTTTTTCCTGCTGTGCTCCACAAATCCTCTTGTTTAAACACAGGGGTAGTTAAGATTAGTACTTCTATTTTCTGTTCCTAGCTATTTGGGTTGGGGCACTTTTCCCCTGTAGTGCAGCATGTGAATCACACTGCATAATAAAACCCTGCTGTAAAGAGCAAAAAAGTAATTGTTCAGTGATTTAGTCATGACTATTGGAGAAAAAAGTTCACCCTCTTCTCTCTCCTCCCTTTTAGCCCCCAGATGTGGGCAGAAGAAAGATTCACTTGAAAAATGCAGCAGCTCTTTCTGTGATGAACTGATAGAAATAAACCTTACCTGCCTTTGCATACGTTTGCAGTTTAAAATGGATTTGTATTTATATTAGATGAAATATTTACCAAAATGATTATGAACATTTTTCATTTGCAGAAGTCATTGAATTATATCTCTAATGCTGTTTGAGGGATTGGTGTATTTTTTGCAATGAGAAGCAATGCTTCAGCAAAACTAATTTTTCATACAGTTAAAAAGTTGGCTATTTTTGGCAGAAAACTAGTATCAGACAAATATTCAGATCAGTTCTGATGGTTTCTCATTATCAATAAATACTAGAGCCTCAGTTTTTAACACCTTTGCCACTTACTAAGAAACTCAAGCACACAGCTCTGCATCATTAAAGCTCAGGCCCACTTTCTAATGCAGTGGGAAAAATAAATCCCAAGAGAAACCTGTTTCTGTCAACAGAGACACCAGAGGAGAGAAAAAAGGGAACAAGAACAAACACATTTAAAAGCTGAAATATCCACAACAAAGCCAGACTCCCAACTGGTATAATTTGCTGTACATCTCCAAAGCCAGTGGAACATCATGGTGTCCCAGCAGCAGAGGATTTGCCCACACTGCCATGCTTATGCCACACAGCAACACAGTATTTCTTCTCTGGCAGTGACTCCATCTGTTGTGGTGTTACAGCATCTGAATTTCCTGGTGTACTGCCAGAAAGGATGTTTTCTTCTCTCTCTGGAGAAACAGCCATCTTCCAGATGATCCTTGACCTACAGAGCATTAGGAAGCCACACTGAGATGTCCTCCGGAGACAGAGGCCCACTGGGAAAGTGTTTTGCCAGCCTTTATCTGAAAAGATGGTTTGAATTCTCCAGTCCAGTTTTGACTGGCTCCAAATCTTCTCCTCTTGTGCTCATTTGAATGGGAGACTCACAGGGAAACCTTAAATATTTACACTGACCAAGTGTTGTCCTCTGCTGTAGGAATTTATGGTGGTAATAGCACCATAAATGTTTTTTTCCCAGCACCGTTTATTACACAATATGTCACATTCCTTACCTTAGTCTTCCAAAGGGAAGAGGTGCTTAACAGTACAACAGCAGTGTGGCAGCATTAGGGATGCTGGAATAATCTTTCTAATTGTTCTTAGAACGGGTGGGCAGTGATTTCCTTTGAGTGATTTTCATTAGCTGAGTTCTTTGTTATTGCTTGGGTGTGGGTTATGAATATAACAATTTTCACATGAGTGTACCTTCAGTTCAAACACAGTTCAAACACAATAAAATCTGCTTCAATGAAGAGGTGGAAGAATGCAGTTTTCAGTAGCATTTTCATTAAGTACTGGCAAACCCTTATGCATGTTAATGCTTGATAAAAATACAGCTGACCCAGATGCAAAACACTGTGATGAGTTAAGGCATATGACAGGTGAAACAAAATATATCCAGTACTGTATGACGCCCACCATCCCTGCAAACTCAGTTCACAAGCACAGGGAAGTGGAAGGGGAGTCTGTGCTCCACAACATGTTAAATTTTGATCAACCAATTTTTAAAAATGTTAATTTCACCTCAGAAAGGCTGTTTAAAAAACCCCCACAGAAACACCTGATTAGACATTTGCAAGTGGATTGCATCTTGTACTGTCGTTGAAGTCATTCTGTGGGAGACTACTGACAGCGGGCCATTTATTTCATATTCACATTTACAAATGCAGTGAGAAGAAAGGAAAATTAGATGTTCTTATGGCCTATATATGCTTAACCCCACAATTTCTTGTTATTTGACACATTAGTTTTCTTTGTTCACTTTTGGTTATATATGTAACTTACACAAAAATGAGCTTAGGAAATCACTCGGTGAAGCAACCACATAGTTGTTTGTCCTTGACCACAAGCAGTCGAGAACATGAGCAATCAGCTACCTTGAAAGACAGCTCTGTGATCACTTTAAATCCATGTAAGCTGTTTCTGCCACCAGAACAGCCATTCCTGTCCTGCTCTGCTTCATCCTGTCCCATCACTGCTTTTCAGTCCAGCATCTCTACAGCTCCATGGCAAAGCAGAGCAAGGGATTTGATCCAGGTTCAAACTAAATTGATGAAAACCAACAATTTTGGCTCATGGTGATGGTGGCTCTAAGGCATTAAGGAAGGCATTATTCCATCTTGGAACAAAATCTTACAGGGTCTTTCCAAATTTATCGTAGTACAGCATTTTCCATGCCTATAAGAATAAGATATTTGTATTTTAGCTGTAAATACTAATCCTTCTGCAAAACCAGTTCTGGTTCCCAATTGTCATTGTTCTAAATTTCATACCACAGTGCTGATTTCAGAGCTCTGTGGCAAATCTGATTTAGTGTGACCTACACAGCTCCCCCAGAATCTCAGGGCTTGTTCTGATTTCATTGGGGATGTGCAATCACACAGCAGCTGGCACATGAGTGTGAGGCTGTGCCCATCATCCATGGCACTCACCTGTGACTGCAGCCACCCTGGGATAAAATCCATGGGTTTCATGGGGTTACACCAAGAAATGCCCTTAGCTCTGGAGTTGGATGACAATACAAGTAGCCTGAGCTGCAAAAGCAAACAGAATTGTCAAGCATTTCAGAGATGCTCTTTCAGACAATTGTTTTTGGTATATTACCTCATTGCCATTTTTCTTCTCCATTAGACTGTGCTGTTATGACTCTCTCATATAGGGTCATCTCAGGTCTGCAGGGTATAGCACTAGAAATGGAGAGAGGGGAATATTTTTATGTTTACTGTAGGAAGACATGAGTGAGCATGGAAGTTTACAGTAAAGCTAAAGAATAGAACAAGGAGGAAATATGAAAATAAAAGATGTTGCTGCACATCACCCTTCCCTGGGCTTACCAGTAATAGCAAATTCAGATAATTTAGGTAGGAAGATCTGGGAGCTAGGGTGGAGTTTAACTCTACCACGCACAACCTGCTGTCCCAGACACAGATGCTTTTAGCCACAGCAGAGAGCAGTGCTGCCACTGGGAGTCCCAGAAGGGATCCATCAAACAAGGACCTTCTGGGGGACCATATTTGTCCTCTGTACTGAAATGCAGCCAACATTTGCCATTTGACTTCAGCCTGTGGAAGAGAGTCATTGTGAGAAACAATCACTTGAGTACGTAATACAGTCTGCCCCTGCATCCCCAACAGTCACTAGCAATTAGTTACACAGGTTGTGAAATTATTCTGTCTCAAATTCTCACCTTTGTGAACACAACTAAGTTTTGTGCTCTCAGTGGTAGATCTGCTTAAGTCACTCCTCCCTACACCCACTTTCTCACCCATTTGCTCTTTCCCTCTCCACCCATGACCGAACACTCCTCTGGTGCTGACTGACCTGTGGAAAGCTGCCATATGCCACACTAGATGGATGAGTCAAACTAAGGCCAGCAAAAACTCTTTGGGAATTCTTTTTTTGGTGTGTTAGTTGTAACATATCCTAATGTGCTGAAGGGAGCCACAGAAAAGCACCATCATCACTAAGAAATTGAAGATGTCTGGTAGGCTGGACTGCCTTCAGTCAGCTCTCCAGCTGAGACCAATATGGATCTGTGCCCTGGTTTAATCCAAACCCCCTTCCCAGCACAGTGAATCCATAGAAAAATCACCACCAGGTCAGCATCTGTCATAACACTACTACAAACACCATGTTCTGCCCAAGGTACAGCAGTTTTCACTGTTGCTTAATCAGTACTGCTTTATACTGCTGCAAGCAGAGAATGTGGGTTGTGCTAATGCTTTTGCTGCATTCCTGCTGCAGGGATACTGTAATGGTTACACGCAAAAATCTTCACCACAATGACAGCAAGAAACAAGGATCTAAATGCCTGATGGTATTTTCACAGTGTCACTGGGAGAATGTGCAAGAGCAAAAGCAGATTAGTTCAATTTGTATTATTTAGGAACTACTTGAAACACTGCTAAGGGACTATGTGATGTAATTAGGTATGAGGTCAGAAGAGCTCCCATGACAATAAATAACTTAGTTTTGGAAACATCTTTTCCTGTTCATTAGGAAAAGCAAGTGTTAAGCAAGTAATCTATCTCTTCAGTGCAATTTCAACACAATATATGTCACGACTTGTCTTACAAAATGAATTACAGGGCTTTCTGATAAGGCTTCATTTTACTAATAGTAAAGTGGCTCCATACACCCAATAGGGCTTTGTTAAGAAGGAAGCATATTGTAACACTAATGAAGCATGAGTTCAGCCTAATTAACAGAATGGCAACAGCAATCATATAGCCCTTTCATTCACTTTTATACATTCTGTCAGAGTAACAAAGTTGTGTTCAGCACTGCTGGAACCCCCTGGCTTTGCTCCCTGTTTGCACGCCTGCTAATCCTGCTCCTTTGTTCGAACGGGCCCGGGTCCAGCCAAGCGCTAAGCCCGTATAATCACAGATAATAAGGCAGGGCCCCTGGGCAATCACACTGCCCACCTGCCAACTCCCACTCCTCACATTTAACGTCAGCATGAGAGCTGATCCCTCGCAGGGCCGCTCACAAGTTTCCAGTTAAGCACATACTAAAGTGCTTTACTGGATTAGGGCCACAGATTCTACTGTAAAAGGAAGAGTCACGGGCAGAATCTATTTTCCCAAGTGACCTGTTTTGGTCACAATGGAAAACAATAGCATTTTCATTACCCACTTCACAACTCACCTGGATGAATAGGAAAGGCTCCTTGTTTCCAGCTGCTCTTTCATTTGGGCTTGTAAGCTGAGCCTTTGAAGGGCAGTCCAGGGCAGACCATATCAGTGAGTTATTTGTGTCTAATGTGGGCATGATGGAGGAGATGTCCAGAGATAAACTAACTTTGTTTCATTAATTTCGACATATTCCATCCCAATCTCTCATCTGAAGAGCTGAAAATAAGCCTGCAGATGGAGAGCCACAGATCCTCTGCCTTGGCCTGGCTCCAGCTAGGGTAATTACATGCTGTCTGGCTGAATCCCCTCATATGGCTTCAAACAGAAAAGTCATTCTCCACTTTTCCTCTTGAAATACTGCAATGTAACACAGCAGTCGCAGAGCAGCAACTGAGCAGTATCTGCATTTCAGCAGCGGTGGGAACAGCCTCTTATTGACCAAATGAAGGCTGAATTGCTTCAGTAACCACCACAGCTCCCCTGGAGAAGATTTTCCTGCTTCAGGGTATGGCTCCTGGCCCATGAGACTTCCAAATGGCTCAAAATGTAGGTGTGCAGACAGGGCTGGTGGGAAGGTTAGCGCAGAGGTACTCCCTATACCATACAATTTTGGGGAAAATTCATCTCCAATTCTGAAATAATGAAACCTGAATGCAGAAGGTCACCTTTGTTGATTATAGTTGGTGGTGTGGCCCTACTGTCAGGCACCTGGGACATCCTCTCCACATGAACTGCTCCACAATCATTCAAGATCTATACATGACTAAAGCTCAGAGATTGACCATTTCCTGCCTTCAGAATGAATTTGGCTGAAGTAAATCACACACTACATTTTTACATAGACTAACTTTGTAAGCAGCATGAAAAGAGGTGAAGGAAGCTGTGATCAAAGTCTCTGGTAAGACTATAGTCATTGAGGGCATCTAACAAGTTGCCAGATTCTGCTCTTGTTCTAAAGTGTTCTTCAGAAGCTGCATTTTCATTCGATCACATATTTAAGTAAATCAGATCACTGCGGCAGAACTTATGCTGGAAGAATTTTATTCTGTTCCACCAGTTACAATGTATGGCAAACTGATAAGAGTAGGAAAGATAACCCACTGTTACTGGGGGAAACTTTAATAAAACAACATTCAGGCAGAAAGGCCGGACAGCTTCATAGGCTGACAATGTGTAGGGAAATTCTTGCATTTCAAGTATCACAGTGACTACTGGTTTTTACTACAAGAAAGCTGTGTCAGGACAAGAAGAGAGGTGGGACACTTTGGCCACGAAATGACATCTCTCAAGTCATTTTCTTTGCTGGACTGGTTCTTGCTCTACATCACAATGTTGCACCACAACACAAAAATTGTTTTATGTTCCTTCTTTGCAGTGTTTCTGAACGGTTATATTTTATCTGCACCTTTTCTAAAATATAAATAGTTCTTTAGCTGTGGCACTTTACATGCTTGAAGAGTTTTAGCAGTATCATCTCAGCTTCCTGCAAACATCAGCATAATAAACACATCTCTTCCCATTGATTTCATCATACAAGCCAAACACTGAATAAGTCCAGGCACTAGATTACCCTCTTATTCCTAAAGGTTTGTAGAGAAATTCTTCCAGAGTAGAGATACATGATGACAAAATAATAAATGCAATGCTGTCCTTTACTTGCCCTAAACATAGCTCTTCAGTTCCCAGGAGGTTCTTTCCCTTCCATGATTCTAATTTACCTAAAAAAGATACAGTTCATTTGTACATAATGAAAAATAGTTCTCATATACTAGTTTATCATAGAATAAGATTAAAATTCCTTTCTCTGGCTATTTTCATTACTTTCATGGTACAGTAGAAATACCTGCAGTGAAAACAAGATGAATACCTCCAAAAGTATTAGTCAGTTAAAGGGTCAAAAACATGTGAAGAGCAATTTCTTTCCAAGTGTTTCAGATTGTACTAATCTCCCAGGAAAGGAGCACAACGAGCAAGTCAGAGTTCAGGAATGCTCAGGACATTTTCAGTAGCAGGCTCTGATACAACATACATCTTTATTTGCAGGTGTCTTCCCCCACATCTGGCTGATAAAGGAATACTGGGGAAATCCAGGGAACAGAAGAAACTAATTTGGGTACAGGATGTAACAATACATTACAATGAAGCCTTTTACAAATGGATGTCAAACCATTTTCGTTGATTTGAGAAAAATATTCAGCACAGGGAACCTCATTAGAAATTAAAAACTCTGAGACAAAACGTGTGCAAGCTCAAGACACAGACAAATAGTTACAAAATGGCTTTATTCTCCCAGGGAACATAGCACCATCAGCAACAAATATGCTGCTTGTCTGCATTTATGTTCCAGACAGTCTTGTTTCCTGTATATCAATTGGTTCTACATTTGCCTGGGTTTTCTTTCTTCTTTTTTTTTTTTTCTGAAATAAATCATATCCCTTAACACATAATGGCATGGGATACGTTCCCATCCATGCATAGGCAAAAGTGTTTCTCTCAAATCTGTCTAGATACCCCGCTCCCAGGACATTTTGACTTATGTGACAGTGACGTTCTCACAGCATCATGATCAACTCAGACACAAAATAACCGGTTTTCTCAATAAATGCTGCCTGTGGAGATGGAGTTGGCAAGTCCATGGCCGAGGAAAGAAGAATATGAGCTGTTTTGAATGCTAAAAGGTCACGTGGTGATAGCAGAGAGCACTGAAGCTGTAAGGAAAGTACAATTCCTGGTGGCTGGATCTGAGGACAGTCTCTGCTGACTGAGTGAGGATGAACTGCAGGGTGTTTTGGGTAAAATACTGTCTCTTCACAAGTCCTGGGAAGTAGGACTTTAATGGCTCCAGGATTTCACCCTTGCCACTGAAAAGGCATTGATTTTCCTGTTTAACCTATTTCTTCCTGACAATAAAGCAGTTGCACTCTCTCTTATTTGAAAATAAAATTTTGAAAAAAACCTCTCCCCCTTATTTAAAAAGATACAGGGAAAGAAACCCAAGAATTGTTGAAAATACCACTAGAAAAAAAAATTGGAAGTAGAAATGGGGAAGGTTACTCAAGTAATGTTTTAGTAAGAAGAGCTCCAGCTCTGGACATGGATGTACAGATTGGGAGATGGTTAATCATTGCAATTCACCAAACCTTCTTTTGGGAAAGATGCTCAGGTGTTGTGAGCTGAGGTTTCCCCATCTCTCCACCCAAGCAAGTCCTCTGTTGAATTCCTCTTCGGCTTTACACTGACCCAGCTCCACTGGAGCCAGCAGACGACAAAGAGAAGCAAGCAGACAGACAACCTTCAAAACTGCTGGTTGTCATCTCAGCTCTTTTGCTTTGAAACCAAATTTCAGGTGGGAAGCAGCTAGGGCAGACAGGAGTGGGGGACAGTTGCTGCAAAGACAAACCCTGCTGCAGTCTGTGGGATGGAGCAAGCTGACCCATCCCATCTCTCGCCAGCAGCATGAACATAAGCTCCTGCAGGGAAAATGACAGGGGATAAGGCATTCAAGCTCATTTTTAAAAAAGATATTTCATTTTTCTGAATTTTGCTCTCCCTCTATTTCAGGTAGCTGGTTGAGGAGTTTTCCCCTTTACCCACAGCTGGAAATAAGAAACCAAGGAGGAAAACCCTCATTGCCAGTAAATGGCTCAAAGACTTCCCCAGCTGGGGACCAGCCAGGGCAGGGGGATTACAGTAACCAGCATCAACAGATTTGCATATTCAAAGACTGTAATTGAGAAATAAGCAGTAATGCCATTATGCAAATCCCCAAGCCCTGCGTGGCCAAAGCCAGAGCTCAGCATACGGTTTCCTTACCAAAATAAACCCGCCGATGAGGCAGCGCGGGGGCAAGCACAGCCAGGGAGCAGGGATTGCTAACAGGAGGAAAAGGCACTATAATTCATCAGTAACTAACTGTGCTCAGCCCTGAACTCCAGTGGCCAAGCCACCTCCTTCCTCCCTCAGTATTAGATATATTTGAGCTCACAGTGCTCTTCTGGGTCCATGGTGAGTTAGAGGGCAAAATTATTGCCTGCAACAGAAGAAAGGCCATAGAAGTATATCAATAAAACACCATTCTTTCATGTGCTACCAGTGAGCTAAGCAACCATTATCATGGTTCCTTTCTTACTTTTTTCTTAACCCTTTTTCACCTCCTTATGAGCAGAATTGAATTTGTATTTCATCTGGAGGATAATTCTTCATCAACTCCACTTGTGAACTCGTGCTTCAAGGTCAAAAAAGGTTAGGAAGAAATGAGTAGTTCAATTGGCACATTTAAAAGCAATCAGTAATTACAAGAACTTGGTTTTCTTTCTTAAAATACCTGAAATACAGCCATGCTTTCAGAAGGATTCTGTTAAAAGTCTGACACATATTATTTTTCACAATATCTGGCTGACTCTGCACCAGCAACTCACTTCACCTTGATTCATGAATAACTATCCATCCTTTCCTACTGTAGGTACAATTCTAAACATATGGGAGAGAATTTATAGTGAATTAGGGTAGTACATTATCACTGTGATTAGCTGCATTTGTTACCCAGCAGATGTCTGGGTAGTAAAAATCCCCCATGAGTACAGTATCCTGGAGTTTCCCAATTCCTTGATAACTAATCCAAGAATTTCTCAGTCCTGCTGTGCTCTGATCCTGGTGGTCCAGAGCAGATGCTCACTGTCTGCCCATCTTCTGCAGCACTAATCCCACTTTTCCCACACTCCCCATGCTCTAAGCAGGGCATTGTGCTTCCCCTGCTTTTCTCTCTCCTGTTATCTTCCCCGAAAAGCTTTCCCAGTGACATTCATAATTCTCACAATATCGAAACACTTTTGACAAGCTGAGCCAAACATCTCCCTGGTGTTGTATCACCGATTACCACCAGTTACAAATGTGATGACTGATCTACCTTTATTTATGATACTGGTAATGCCATCATGAGCAACAAGATGAGGCTTGTAAGATTTCTGAGCCTGTGTCTGACCCCTCTTTTCCTGGGCACCTCATGACCCCACAGCGAGGGACAAGCTCTGTTCCAAGAAAACACCTGAAGAGAGACGCAGTGAATAACTGGCAGAAAACTAAAGCCTGCAGAGATCAAGTGACTAGTCCCAAAACATGGAAGACATACAGCACTGCCTTGAGAGCTTTCATATGAGATTATCTTTCCCACTGCACTGCTTTTTCCAGCCCAGGGATGCCTTACTTTTGTCAGCTCACCTCTTCCAGCAGAGAGAAAAAAGTGTCATAGCCTCCCCCAAAAGGCTCTTGCTTCTAAAGGCTAAGACAGTGCAGATGCTCCCATCCACAAATGGATATTTTTGTCTTCCATCAGATCTTTGAGGCTGCTGTCACCGATCACTTTGCCAAGTGACTGCTGGACATGAGCCCAGGGTCTGCTGTGGTTGGAGCCCACTTTGTGGGACCAGTGAGCTCACCAGTGTGACTTGGAGCTGACCAGACATTTGCTTGCCCTAGAGCTCAGCTCTAGGCAGGCACATCTCAAGTACATCTCAGCTGCTCAACACTTCATACTTTCCTTTTGAGTCCCAAGGGATTGGGTTTTACCTCTAACACTACCATATAGATATGGTATTGTACTACCAGATCCCAAACATCAGGATCACAAGCGCTGAGCTTTCTTCTGGCTGTCAGACAAAGCTTTGAAGAAGAAAACAAGTGCTGACAGATACCATCTCAATTCCTGTCTCAGCACCCTAAAAATATTCCTCCAACCTCTTCTCTTCAACCAGCATCTGAGCAAGACCTCATCATCAGTTGTCTTATGTCATTATGTCATTAGGCCTTCAACCTGGAATACCAGATCAGCAACTCTCTAAGTTGGTAAAAAGGCTACAAAAACTAATCCATCCTTCTCACAGAAAGTGATTTTTTTTTTTGCATAGTAAGAAAATGAAAGTCTAAATGTAGATAATGTCAATTAATTTATTGTCTACTGAACAGTTATTGTTCACTGACTCCAAAACAATGCAGGGTGTAACTCACGGGGTAACACCAACATCCAGTTCAGCCTCTTCAGAGCAGAGTCACAGTCAAGAGGCACATTTTTAATCCACTGCATTCAGACATATTTGCTTTTGAACCTTGGAATTATGTGCTATGCAAAGGTGCTGAAACCCAGCTGAACCAATCCACAGGGACAAAATTTTGAAGGCTCTAATTGCATAAACAAAATATATATAAAAAATAAATATTTTTGTGTTGTGCATGTACCCTTTTTTTAATGTCTACCTGGCAAACTCTTCCACACAGGTCTGTTTCAAAGGATTAAGAGCCATAAGGTGAGCAAAGCACAAGCCCTGCTTTGTTGAACAGCCATTAGCCAAACTAGAAACTGCACCGTAATATTAATTTTGCAGCCACAAGATACTGGCCTTGAACAGTATTAATGCATATGCACACATTTGCTATGCAGTAACAAATTTTACTACTGCAACTTTATGAGCCTCTTAAATGGTAACCATTGCAAAAAAAACCAGACCAAAAATAAAATAAAATTAGTAACAGGAAAATCAGGATAAAGTTCAACAGCAATATTTCATTACCGAAATGAGGAAAGAAGATAAATGACTCAGCCTCCTTGGTTCTCTCCTCTTCCCTCACCGTCACATGAGGAAAAACACACAGCACAACGCAGGTCTGTGTTATTGCTGGAAGCGTGGCAGCCTGGCAGGACGGCAGATCAGGAGGATTTTTCAACACGAGCAGAGATTCATTTGTCACTAAAGCAGAATTTACAGCAAAGCTTTTCAACAGGGACCATAGTCCCCATTATTTCCAGAGACAGAGAGAACAGCTAGCATTTCTCTAGTCACTCTTTTCATCGTACATAATTCCCTTCCCCCCCTCCCCCTTCCAGGGGACACCTGCTGTTGTGGACACAGGCTGGAGCCTCACTACGTGCTAGGGGACAACACAGCACACTGTATACAAGCTCAAAATAAGCAGGGAAAAGAGAGCAATTTTGTCATGAATAGCAGGATTTGACATTTTTCTTAAAGTACCAGCAAACAGAACTGCATGTTCCCACCCGAGGAGTTCACCCATTTATTTTCATCCTTAATAAATGAAACCAGTTTTCAAACCCCTGATTGTAGAGGCTGGCAGGCAAGTGTGACTTCTACAAAGCCCAACGTGAAAGCAAATGGGGCTTGTCTTCATAACCCTGCCATATCCAGAGTGGTCTCAGGATGCTTTGGGGGTGATGAGAGGAAGGGCCAGGTCACATTTCCTTAAGTGCTGTCAGCCTTTCCAGTGGGACAAGGAGAACTCAGACCTCAGGGGCTTTTTTTTTTTTTTTAGCTGAGGCCAAAGCATCAATGTCTGGCAGAAAATTCCCTCTTTTTACTGAGGAAACCTGGTTACCTTTGAGAAAAGGCAAAATATGAGCCTGCACTGTATGTCCAGAGAGCTGCTTAGTGCCTCAGAGGAATATCCCAAAATCCACAGACCGAGGGTGCAGGAGGGCAGGGAGAAGCAGCATTGGGGATGGGAAATTGCTGCCACAAAGCTCTTAACTTCAAAAGCCTCCAGCCTCAGCAGAAGCTATGTCTCCAGACATCCACCATTTCCTCTACCTTATACTGTATTAAGGCTTGTAGAAAACTTCCCTGGTCCAGAAGAGAGCTTTTCACATCTCCTCACATCCGACAGGACCAGCAGTGCTTTGTGTGCCACACACAAGCCAACCACAGTTGTTTTCTTGTGCTGGGCTCATCCATGACCATGACCCAGTCTTCCTTGAAAATCTCAGTTTACTGCTATTGGGAAGGTTTAGATGTACTGTTGCTTTTGGAAGAGCTTCATGGCTCTCCTACACATGGTGGGTACTATACTGAAGAACATAAATAAAACCAAAGGAAACTTACTGATGGGAGGAGTTTGGCTGATGACAGCCCACTTCTGCCTTGTTTGAACATTTTGCTCTGGTGTCTAAGTGAACATCACAGATTTATGTAACATACTGAGTGGTCCATGGTCTCAGAAGACATCTGAAGTAGCCAAGTTTGTTGTAGAACTAACAGAGCAGCAATTCACAGGATACAGTGCTCTTTCCTGAAAAGACAGCAAAGACAAAATAAAATTAAAGGAAGTACCTCATCTTCATAATTACTTCTACAAGTGCTTGCCTTATCCCAAAGTGCACACAAACACAACCGACCTTTCCTTTCAATAGGAGCACCCTGCTATGCTCAGGGAACTGCCTCCTTTCTCTTCTTCCATGTGCAGATTCAATGGGATAGAGACAGAGGAGTACCTTAAAGGGCAGCACAGAGCCCCAAGATCCAGTATTTGGCTTGTGACTTATTTGTGCAACATGCAGAGTCATTCACCAGATCTAGATCTGAAATAAAGAATTTATTCAAGCAGTACAACTGATAGCTGTGAGAGATACATTCGAAGCAGCACAGAGCTCATGAGGCTGGGTCTTGGTCACCAATACAGCATGGAGTGTAGGAGCTTTCTTCTACCTTGAGACTCGGTGACTTATTCAGCAGACAGAAACCTGGCAGCTGCTCCATCTTCTAGCACAGCGATGACCCAGATGCGATCTATATATCTGATATAGGCAGCTTCATGACTGAGGAATGCTGTGCCAGAGTGCTTAGCATTTTTTGGCATGAGCCTGATCCCACTTAGCATTTTTATGAATGTTCCTGTTCCTGGATTCATGCTGTAACGTAAAAATCGAAAGAGCACTTCTACCTGTAAGCTTCTGCATTTGATGGGTACAAGAGAAAAACCTGAAACTGATGCACACCCAGGCTACCATCTCCAAAACTGAAAGCAATCCTAAACTGTGACTCACAGTCCCTCCCAATGGACCTGTGATGGTTTGCAGCCTGATTCACACCATGTGAGCACCTGAGGTTGGAGCTGGTGGTCTGGCCCTGCAGAGAGCACTCGGCACTCCCCATCCTGACCAAAACTGCTAAAGCAACACATTGAAGGTGTTTATGCAGCAGAGAGGAGGAAATCAAGATCTCACATTATTATGTTTTCATGTTATTGCTCATTGTTTATATACGTCCTCTTGCACGGCTGCCCTCTGCAACCTCTGATGCTGGATTACCTTTGGTGGTAGGCTCAGCTCTACCTGTGTTTCAACACTTGGCATTTTAAGATAACCAGGGTTTGAAATTAACAAGTCAAAAGCAACAAATTAAATTCATACAGACATCCTAAGTAAACTGGTTGCCTGTTCTTAGGTGACTATAAATACGTACACATAGTACTGACTTAGAAGAGACAGTGATTGCACAAACATGTAAATGAAACAGATACCAAAATATTAGTCATGACCTTGTTAAAACAGTTGATATGGCAAACCTCAGTTGTGAAATAACCTGTAAAATTACGTATTATGATTAGTGTCAGGAGCTAATCTCTCAGAAGCCCAGACAATGTGATGCAAAGGAGCTTTTAAAAGAAACCCAACAAACTTGTTTTTCATTATCTTCTGCCATCTTATTATTTCACAAGTGAGAAATCCATTAGCAATTCTGCCAAGAACTAGATAGCCTGCTTAGTTATCTAACACTGAGACACTTGCATCCCATGGCTATCTTGATGTCCCTGGGAAAAAAAAACAAGAGGAAAAGCAATGGAGTAATAAATTATTAAAACTGTTTCATTAAAACTTAGGATGCTGTAATTTTCAAGTTTATTTGGTGTTATATTTAAATGAACCAAAAGGCAACATTGTACAGTAACATTATAAAATAAAATTATTACATAGTACATTAACCAAAGCCCCATTAAAAAAAAACAAATCCTAAAAAGTCATTTGGGGACATATCCTCCTCTTGCTCTTCTGCACACATGATTTATTAAGCTCATTTCAAGCAGGACTCTTTTTTTAGAAAAAGCAAATGGGATTTGCCCCCAAAATGGAGTATCTTTTCTTACAGTTCTTGCAGTTTCATTTTATCATGTGTAATATATCAAGTTTATAAGGCATAAATACGAAAAACAGTTCAATATGCTCATCATTATTTTAATTAAGTAATACAATCTAGGACACTTTTTTCAATCACACCAAGGATTACAATGTACCTATAGCTTTAATTTTTTTTTATACAAAAGTCTATCATATAGTATACAGTGTATTCTAGTTGGTAACTGGTTCACAAGATTGATCACAATATTCTTGCAGGTTAATATGTCAGGATTTCACCCAGTTTGTACACTCTGTTCAGAACCACAGGGTCCCTCCTTCCCCAGCTGCTTTCCTCCAGTAGCAGCATCCCATCACTCCATCTCCATGCCTATTTTAAGAAGGGCTCTGTGCCAGATCAAACCCCACTGGGAATGGCTAGGGATGCACATCCCATGGTGCCAAGCAGCTGCCTGCAGAGGCAGCCAGGGAGTGGAGGAGAACAGCTCACAGAGGTATTTGCAGAGCAGGGAGGCAGGGAGCTGGGCTCCCCCAGCTTCCCTCAGGCTCCTGGCACCATGGAAATGTTCCCAGAGGCTGCAGGAGCCGAATCAAACCCCAAGAGAGAATCCATGACAAACCATGATCTGGTGTGTAAGGAAACCACTGCCCCAATGGAGGTGGGTGCCACTGGCTGCTTGTGCAAAGTAAGGATGGGCAAAAGCACCTCAGTAAATTAGGAGCAGCATGGATGCTTGGGATGCTGAGTGCTTGGGTTGGGCCAGCTTCATGTCACCCACGGCTCCATAACCTGCAAAACCCTTCCCAGGATTCTGGGCATCTCTAATGCAAACACTCATCTGGTGCCAGCTGGATGAGTTGCACGACAAATTAAAAATCCCTGCATGGACAAAACCTGTGATCAGCAACATCTTCTGCATCTTTCTCATATCTCCCCTTAGATAGTCAGATATTTTCTAAAATCAGCGGCTGATTTGGGGCTGGGGGCAGCAGGGTCAGACCACTTGTGCCTAGTGCAAAAGGGGTTGGTGAAGGCAGGGGATCTGCCCAGTGTCCATCCCTTCTCATCCTGCCCCTCCCAGGGGCTTTCACCACCCATGTGGGCAGAAGGGGGACTGACACTGCCATCCCCCCCGGGGCCAAGCTGCTCCTTCCAACAGCACCCCGTGCCCCTGTCACTGGCCAAGGAGGGGTGTCAAAGGGCTTTATGACATTACCTGGAACCAGGAACAGGGTTTTTTTATATATACAATCAACCTAAATTGTGCATAAGGTAAACTACAGTGTCCCCCAGAGCATCTTCACATGTCTAATATTAGATATCTTGCTGGCAGCTCTGAATTGTCCCCAGGGGTTTCTCTACCTGTCTATATTTACTACATATGGATCCTGAGCTCCTGTACTCAGGTACTCTGAATCATACCATAACCAAAGGCAGCCTAAAATAGACAGTGTGAATTGCTCCCTCCCTGCTGTGACTCTATCCTGCAGCATCTGGGAGGAAAGAGAAATTATTTTGGTAATAAGAATGGGCCAAAGCTACAGAATTTGGGTCAGGATTCAGGCCAGGCAGGCACAGATGTTGTCTGGGGGCTTACTCTTGTTCTCTATTTGCTGATGGGACACTTGACCCTGTGCTTACACTT
Organism: Corapipo altera; assembly: GCF_003945725.1. Taxonomy (NCBI): domain Eukaryota; kingdom Metazoa; phylum Chordata; class Aves; order Passeriformes; family Pipridae; genus Corapipo; species Corapipo altera. Next base: position 7,076,247 of record NW_020884889.1, on the reverse strand, counting down.
ATTTTTCTGACAGATCAACAGTCCCAGGGATCACCCATCCCGAAATAAAACAGCACGCGAGCAGCGCATAAACAGCTCTCCAGCTGCAGGAAAGAAATGACACACATCTAAAGTCACAACAAAGCCTTCGCCTCCCACACACCCCTTCCTCAATACTTTTTTTAAACCAGCCAGAAACAAACAGTGAGTACAGCACATCCCAGAGAGCCAGTGAAAGGAGCATCCGAAGCTCTCCTAGCTGCTGTGTCATCGTGTAGGGAGGCTGCTTCTGAAGAAACCAAATTATCCTACATAAAAAGAGCATTCACTAAAAGAATTTCCTTTCCCTTAGAGGACCAGCAAGATCACATTATTTCCTGAAAATACTTTTTTTTTTTTTTTCCCCTCCCATCTATATTTGACAGAAGAGTAATACTGTCTGGGTATTTGCTTTCACTAACCATGACAGGCAATTTCTGTCCTAGCCTGAGAATTCCATCAAACCTGCTATTTGCATTTGGGATAAAGTATCAAATGGACATTTCCAATGGGATACAGACTTCTTGCTGTCCAGTAGAGTCAACCATTATTCTTAAATACATTAGCAAGAGGGAAGCAAAAGATTTCCCCATGCTGAATGCATTGCATCAATAGCAAGTTTCTACTAGTGCTGAAAAATTGTGCCCTTAATATAAGTGCTCAGTAACCACCAGCCCTGCTGCTTGAGGAGCACTCGGAACTGTATAGAAGGCTTGCGGGAAAAGAACCTCCATTAGTACCCATTATGCTGTGAATTATGTTATGGGCTTAAAATAGTAAAAAATAAAACAGTACTATTTAATCTACAGTCCAAAAAAAGGCACAAAGACTTTGAGAAAAAAATTATAACTGTTCAGATTACATTTCCAAGAACTTTAACAGAGTGTTGCTTTGATTTGCCAGCTTTGCTTGCTGGCAGGAGTGAAATTGAGACAATTTCACTGTCTGCAGAGGTAAAGAATACCCTTTTGGCAAGGCAAGCTTGCCAGCTCTATGCAAATGTTATTCAACAGAAGCAACTGAAACCTCTTGTGATTGCTTTAAAACATAATCTTTTTGGTCTGCAGCACATTGCACTTATCTAAGTACTCAGTGATGATAGAGTGGGTCTTAGGGCAAGACCAAATACAAAGAGCCCTTTTTAATCTGAACATATGAATGAACTCTGTTCACAGCTACACAGTCTGCTTTCAATCAAATGACCATGAAATACATAAATACTATAAAATAAATACAATACATTCAGAGTTTTCTACATTGTAGAGAGCTTTAAGACTTTCCTAGCTCCCTGATGTAATGCATATAGAACATTCCCTTCTATACAGTGCTACCTCCATGTACCCACACCTCCATTAAATGCAACATAGCTCAGATAACCTTCCTCTTTCACCTGGATTCTCATCAGTCTCTGATTCTGTAAAACATAATATCATTTCTTTAGGAAAAAAAAATATTGCACTTTTAAAAATGCATAAAAATTGAACCAAGTTCCCATTAACTTCACCACGCAGTCTGTTATTTAAAATAAGACTTTTCCAAAAATTTTTCTCTGTTTTGTGTTTAGCCTTCATTTACAGCACTCTCCATCAGTATATCCTCAGAACATTGTCCCTTAGCAAATTCCTTACACTTTTGCCATCAGCCAGTTGACACACAGCGTGAGCTATCTGAGATACACGTGGCTGGGAGTCACGGGTCCGTCCACAGGTTCAGGATTTCATTGTGCAAATGGGAACTACAATGACCAGAATAACAGTACAAGCTGCTGCTGTGATCAGGGCAGCGATCTTGCAAACCTTTGCTCTTCTGAACTCGGCTTCTTTCCGTTTTAATAAGGAATCATAGCCAGGAGTATAAATGTCTTCCATCCAGTATTCTAAGTTGTTTGGGTTTAAAGATTCTTGAGTCTAAAAATGAAAAGGAAACAGTTGTTAATTGTCTGGGATCAGTCATTAATAAAATAAACAAAGCAGATGTTCCTGAAGGCCTCCCAACTGCATCTGGATCTGCTGCCAGGATAAAGTGGGTTATTGCCACTTCTCATATCCCTTCAACTCCTGGTCCCAATTCCACAAAGCTGACAAAAGTGGTAACAAAATACTGCAAAAAGTAAACTCCCACAACAGTAAGATTCTGCTGCAAAATCCCCCACATACCTCTGATTTGCCGGAAACTTCGTCATCTCGGATGGCATTTAAATAAAATCTCTTTAATCTGCTAGACAGCAGAGATGTCAGCAAGTACCGGCCTGTTACTGTTAATAATTTGTAAATTATTAAAGCTCAGCTGATGGGAAGGGTTCTCCACATATGCTCCTCATGCACTACGTTTTGTAAAGATAACACTAATTTTGCTACCATGACTTGCTTGCAGGGTGTGACTGCCCAGCCCCATCCAGCACCCAGTCTTGCTGGAAGGGTAATTTGCAGAACCCCCTATGGAATGGCAATGCCTGGGGACACCAGCCCTTCATTCCAACCCTTCAACCACAGGCAGTGGGTGCTGAGCACCTCACAGAGTGGGATTCCAAAGGAGTTTCCATGAAGACTTTGCCCTCCCATTCCATGCAGCTGACAAAAAAATAGAAAAAAAGTGAAGGGAATCTCAAATGGTCACAAAAATGAAAGGCAGCCTGCACTTATCAGTATCTCCATCTGAATTATTTATTTCCTTTTTGTAGTTTTTTATTCCTAAGTTTTTATGAGCTCTTCAAGCTTTGCATTTTCACCTTGCTTGTTTTTTCCCCTTTAACCTTTCTGTTAGAGGAAAATGGGGGGAAAATTGGGGAAACTCAAACACTAGGTATTATATTGCACTTACCAGAAGAAAGAAATAAAGCAAAAAGAACATTCTGAAAAATGACAGCATTTCCTCAAAGCTGTCTCCTGTGTCTGAGGTTCATTTAAAAATGAAAAAGATTCCACATAAAAATGTTACAGTGAGAATATCCTAACACACACCATTTCTGTGCATGTAACAGTCCTCATCCAAAGCTTTTTGGACCCTGCAAAGAAACTCCAGCTGACTTGAGAGGGATTTGAGTAAGCCTTTAATTGACTAATTCAGATTTTGTGGCCGTGAGCTACTGGCTGAAACTTTGCTTTGCCTGATAGCAGTGTTTGCTTTATGTACAGAACTACTGCAAGAAGTGATTTTTAGCTACCCCAGAAATAAACAATGAAAACTGAGCAATGGTTTTATTATCGTTTAATGGAGGCCACTATGACAGTGTTAGTATGCTGAAACAGAGACCATCAGCCACATCTGGGATTGCACCATTTGGGGTCTGAATGATCCGTTCCAGCTGAAAAAAATCAGCAATCTCATCTCTGAAGGCATCAGAAAACAGCCTGACACTGTTTCATCCCAGTGGATCATCATACACAGAGAAAAGCAGTGAATCTCACACAGAGCCCACACCTGGGACAAGCTTTGGCCTGACTAGTTTTGCAGTTTCTTTTTTAGAAGAAAAACCCAACAGACTGTCAAGCTCCAGGAGAAATTTAAAGTAAACAAAGGTAGAAAAACCCCAAAAATAGCCATACTATGCTTCAAGGAAATTGCAGTTTTGGACCCCTCTGCCTTGGCATTGACCTTTTAACTGCTTCAGAAGGAAGGTGCATTATTAAAAAGGCCCATTACTGTTAATCAGCTTCCTTTCCCATTTCATTGCCAGACGTAGGAATGTTCATTAAGGCATAATGTATTTACTTTCAGTTCTAATAAACTTAATCACTGGGAAAAAAACCCACTCATCAGTCTGTGCCTATTTTTTAAGTTTGCCAGTAAGCTCTATTACAAAGTCTAGACATGGGCTTTGCGGGGTAGATGCAATTCTGACAGTCTCTTTGGAGGGAGAGAATCAAACCAGTAAAGTTCTATCACCTTTATCCTAAAGATAAATGATGGCAATAAGCAGCTTTCTCTGGTTTGCTCATAGTCATACAGGGCTGCTCACACAGAACGGAACAGCCTATGAGGAGCAGATGGAAAACACTTCTCCCAAGGGAGCTTTGCTCCCAGATATCACCTCCCTTACTGCCTCGTGCAGCAGGTAAGGGATGCTTTGTGACTGTCTGCTGCAGAGGAACTTCTGCCAGCCTACTCCTACTCTAGCAAGCAGTGTGCAATACCAGGCTCAGGAATTTAATAAGCCCTCTAAAGCTTTTAAGACCCAAAAAGCAGCAGGCAGCTGAGGCAAGATGCAGCCTGGTCCCTGTGATGCTTGGTTTCTCTCTAAGAGCACTTTAACCACAGCAAGGAGCAGGGGCTGGTGAGGACAGGGAAGTTTGCATGAGCTGAGCAAGAAGGCGAATTTTTTGGGCAGAAATTTCTGCACAAACACTCATAGGAGTTGCACTACAGCACTGTGTAGGTAATGGTTTTAACTCCAAACCAGCCAACTTGAGGTCTTGAGGCATGGCATGGGTCCTGAGACTTGGTCTATCCAAGTGTTTCTCACAGTATCCTGATGCTTTCCTAGGGCTTAGTCTGATGGGTTTGGAGCTGGGTTAGGTACCTCAGCACTGAGCCATTGAGAGCTGGCATGGAGCAGCAAGTCTAAGGCTCTTGCATGCCACTCTCCCTGGCAGACAAGCTGTGGAGACAAGCAGGCTCCCTACCTGAGTGTGTCTGCACCCCACAGACTGCTGGACACAGAACGACTGCACGATTAGAGGCTCAACACTGCATAGCTCCTTCCTGAGCTATCCAAATCCCTTCTTAGATGCACATTGTGGCAACATCCATTTGCAATCAAGCTATTCAAATCAAAAAAATGGGACTCACTTGTAGATCCAACGCTGCAATCTTGCCTTTATCCCCCGAATTCCTTGTGTATTCCTCTATGGTCCATGACGGCTGGGCGCGTTTCACTTCAGCCAGCTCCGTCAGCCTCATGTCTGTGTACAGTGGATTGCTTTTCATGTGTGACTTGAGTGATGCAGGGTAGGGATGAGGACTAAAGACTTGCTCAATCAAGAAAGCATCTTTTGGTTGTTTAGAGAGTCTGTGTGGCTGTGGGATTTCGTATTGCCTGTCTGCCTGCAATAGGGTTCAAAAGAATTTGAGAGAAAAAACAGGACTATGAGGGAGTTAAACACAAAGGACAGAGATATTCCTTTCAGAATCACCACATGATAAAAAATTTACCAGCTAGGACAAAGGTTTTGGATGGCCTTAATCCATTTGCCCACCTTCCTCTCACAACCAGACCAAGTGGTATTTTACAGACATAATTCCACATTCAGTATAATATGAACACAATGCTGATGCAGAAGAGGAAATTTAGGGTTTATACTGTTTACAGATCATAAAACTATTCTGAAAATGGCCCTGACATCCAGAGAAGCCAAGCTGATCTGCAAAGGTTGTGAGACACATTCAGGCTTCTAGGTTTCTGTTTCCAGATCAAATCTTAACACGAAGCAGTCTTGAGGGAGGGCCCCAGATAGCACACCCTTGACACTGCACCATCCATGGTACCATCCAGTGTCAGCCACAGTCCACTGCAGGAGTGAGGAAGGGACTTTCAAAATCAAATGACATCCTGAGAAGAGCAATGTACAGAAAACCCACAGTTTGGGCTTACTAAGGGTAACCTTCCCCTTCTGCAGTCTAGTAAGAGCCCATGGTTTATGGTTTCTTGTTCACCTCACTGCACTTATTTCCATCAAACCTCTTCCTCTCCCTTCTCAACCCTCAACTCTTCTCTGCCCTCATTTTCCATCATAAGGAGGTACAGCATGCCCATTGTGTGGTCCCAAATGACAAGGGTGCTGCAGGACCCCCAACCCTCCTCACTGTTCATGAAACAGGAACAAGCACAGGGGCAGTGGGGAGCTGTTGGGAGGATGGGCAGAGTTTTTCTGACCAATGAAACCAAAACCACAGCTATGCTGCAGTTCCACAAGGGAAGGCTTAAGATTCATTTAAATGACCATCAAAGTCAGACAGAGAGAACATAACTACAATGAGCATCTCACAGCACACATACAAGCATTCCTTTCTTGAGGGATTTGAATTCATGAATCCATTTTGTTGGCTTTTAAATATGTACATACTTCTCTGACAAAAGCCGTCACAATTCAATTTCAAAATATCCCTTCTAAAACAACCACTAGAGAACATCAATTTTCCCCACACCCTTTTCACCAAGATAATTATCAGGCCTCTTATATTGCCACTGATGATGAGGAATACCATCATCCTCCAAACATGTCACCCACATTATCCCCTTCCCTTTCCAAAAAAACAAAGCTTTTAAGAAGCAACTTGGTCATTTTGCAGCTGCCAACAAGTACATATAGGTGTAAAATCACTCAATTATGGTAACAATAAAGACAGACATAACATGGCAGGGCAAAGTATCGTCACACCCCAAGGCTTGTGATGACTATGGAACACATTCATAACTAGATTTTTTTTAAGTGCTTATTATGTGAGTTAAAGTTGAAATTACCTCTTTAGGTTTCCTGTGCCAATCCTTATTTTCTCCTCCATCTCTCTCTTTCATTTCCTCCTCCGTAATGCCGACTTTGTTGGTGTAAGTAATAGCTCTCCAGTCTCGGGGAGAGTTTGAAATACTTGCTATTTTGGATTCGGTTGCACTGTTTTCTTCTGTTAAGGATCTTGATGACCTCCTAGTAAACAAACTTTTTTTTAAGGCTTTTACTCGAAGACTCTCACTATTACTTCCACTGGCGTCTGAACAGCACCACTCTGGATTGTTCTCCAGTTTGCCTCCATGAGGAGTATTGTGGCACTGAAATATCTGCGGGGAGTTACTCTCATCTGACGCGGCATCACTTGTCAAAGAATTGAGATCTATTTGTACGCTGACCTTCTCTGGCTGCTGGATTTTTTGATCCAGCTTGCTTAATTTTCCCAGGACTTGAGAGATTTCTTCTCGGACACCTGAGAGAGATTCCAGTTTCTTCTCTATTTCACCAATCCTCAAGACCAATTTGCAGACACTCGTTTTCAGTTCATCATCTGTGTTACTGATGTCTGCCCGGACCACTTTATCCAATTTGTTACAGGCACTCCCGTTGGAGATCTTAGTCAAATTGTGCTCAGGTGAGCTCTCACAGTCTGATTTATGCACCTGAGACAAGGAACCAGTGCTGTTGTAGCATGAAGACTGCATCACTCCCGTGGAGCCGCTGATACTCATGTCATCCAAAAACCGGAAAATGTCACTGATGTCATCGCTTACAATTTCAGAGTCATCATCCGACTGCTTAAGAGAATGCCGTTCGCTGTACTTGGCTTGGCCAGCTGCACACAAATCCTTGCACTTCTTGTGGTCCAGAACTTGCTGCTCCGTTTGTGTCCCAACACTCATGGTCCTGTCAATGCTTAAGATCTGGACAGAAGTACAATTAATGCTTTTATCCTTAAACTTTTTGACTGGCTCATGTTTCTCCACATCTAGAATGGAAGGAATCTCCTTGGGTTTATGCCCATTGGGTTTCACAGCGTAGTTTGCCTGCATAATTGGTTGCTGATCCTTCGCATTTAGGTAGGACTGATGTCTGTCAACTGAAGGAAAGTTTGGAGATGGGTTGCTGGAAGCCTGGTATCGTGGTTTCTCTTCAGACTGATTCCTATTAAAAAATGATCGTTCAAAGTCAGGAACTTCCTCAGTATTTAAACTCCAGCTTTTAGCTGGCCAGGCAGTCTGCTTGGTTGGCTTTCCAGTCCACTTTTTGGTGTCCTGGGGTCCAAGAACAGTAGTTGGGCCAAAATATGTTGAAGCTTGAAGATCATCTAAACTTTCATGCTTCACTCGCCTTTTGTCTGGCATAGGAGAATAAACTGGATTCAGGTACTGGCTGCTGTATGGCATTTCAAAGCTGTGGTTAAAGAAAGTCTGCTTAGAGCTTTCTTTCCTGTTTTGAGGCTCTCTGTGTCCATCTTCTGGCGTTTTGTTGGATGGTATTAAGTTGGGAGATATTGTAATCAGATTATGAAAATCTTCTTTGAATATATTTCTTTTCTGGACACACGACTGCATCATGAAAGGCTCATCATTTGAAATGAAAGTTTCCTTTATGCCTGCACTTATAGGCAAGGAATCCTGGTCTGAAATAGATTCATTTTCAATGTTCATGGGGAAATATGTACTCTGCATCTCACATGGTGGGGAAGTGGCGATGGAGTAGGATGCCAGTGCCTGCAGCCTGTCCAGAGAGGCAGCCCGGCCCTTCATGTCCTTATTAACGGCAAGCAAAAAGTTGGGTTCTGATGAGGGGACAAACTGCTGGCAGTCTTTGCAGTCCATCTTTCTGCATTTTGAAGACCTTCTGACTGGAAAGCCCCGGCTGAACTCCTGGTCGTTCAGCTCGCAGTTGGGCACGCAGTCGGGCACACAATCTGCCATATTGCAGATTTCCGTGTCAGACCTACAGGACTCAAAGGACTCTTTCTTCTTCACTTTATGCCTTGCAACTGGAAGCTTCTCCTTGGCCACTCCCCCGTTCATTTGTATGAGGTTGAATATTGTTACTATATCTGCTGCAACCATGATTTTCTTTGATTGCTGATTGTTTACAGTGCATCTCATTTTGTCTTTGAACAAAGTCGCTGGGAAATTAGGATCCAGGCAAGCAGTGTAAAACAGCACGCTTCTGAGCTTGGCCAACTGGGATAAATCAAACCTTGCACACAGGGACTTGCAGAGATCCTGGTAAGAAACAGTATTCTGCTTTGTGTCCAGCTCCTCCAGTATCTTCACCAGGAAGAGTGAGGATTCCTGGCTGGACTCCATGGCTTACGCGTATTTTGTTGTTTAGCCTGGAAACTGCGTTCCACTTCTACAGCAACACAAAAAAGATTGTAAGTCACCCACAGATAATACCCAGGACCTTGTAATTGAGCCCCAGATGGGGCCTGGCTCCCTAGCCATGCAGTCCAGGGCTTGCTTTTATAACCCATCCTCTTGTTCCGAACTCCAGGCTGTAATCCTTGCATCAATGAAATCAATACTCAAATGGAGTCAGGGTTTTATCCAAGGAGGCTCTTTTATGTCCATATTTACTAAAGCAACTAAGTGAATAAACAGCAGAAGTTTTGGAGGGGCTGAACTAAGGGCAGATAGACAATCCCAATCTGCTTGCTACGGGGCTTTCACAGAATTTTTTACCAACATGTGAGAGGTTCGAGCACAGACATCAAATTGCTTGGCAATAGTTCTAGCCCTGACCTAACCAGAGGTGATCTACTGCACCATGACAACCCCAGCTGTTTTCATATCTGAATACAAATGGCTCTCAGGAAGATTTTCTGACAATAAACTTCTGACATGTTTTTAGAAGTTATCTGAGCATGTAATTACTATCTTGATTATTTTAAATCATTATTTTCTCCTCTACTCTGAATTATCTACTTTGGATACCTTGACATGTTTTCCCAGAAATACTTTTTCCAAAGTTATGATTCAGGAATAGAAAAGTTGCCAGGTCCCACATGAAAAGTCTATGTGAGCCCCAATTTCAGCTCTAAAGTGCAAAATTTAACAAGGAACAGAAAGAGCTAAACAAAAAACAAAATCCCACTGAACCTTGAAACCAATCCAGCAGATGCTAGAGGGCTGGCTGCCAATCTGGGTGGATTTGAAGACTGAGAAATAGCAAGAACAGAGAACATTCTCTTCAGCAATGTGCTCCCAGAGAAACCTGAGAGTGCATCTCCATTCACCATCCCAAAATGACAGGGCAGAGGTGGAGAGCAAAAGCTGCACGTTTACGTGGATAACAGGAATAGGTTGGACAAGCACAGCTAACACCAGCAAACATCTTGGGAAGGATATAAACCCCTGCACTTTCAGAGTTGAAACCAACCTATAGCTATTATGGATTAGGAAAGGATGGTGATGATTTTTCATCTGTCTATTGTGAATATCCTTGTCGGTTGGGTACTAGGAAAGACAAGAGCATGGGATGATGCAGTCTGCCAATTAATATGTTTGGTCTCTCAGTCTGTTATTCTTACAGATAGGAATGACAAAAATATTTTCCCTTTGCAAAAAAAGGTATAGTATACTCCCACCCTTAGATGGCACCTGGAATTAGCCTCTCCATCTCCATCAAGTGCAGAATATCCACCCAAATGGCAAAGCACAGGAGTCAACCTTTCAAGGTTTATTATTACTCATTTAAGAAGTCACCTCCCAGCCAAAAACCTCAGGACTCCTGAGCACCACTCCAGGAATACAGGGGTCCTTTTTCTGTTTTGTCTCTTGTAGCCTTTCATCTTGCCCTGACATTACATAGTGGCAATCACTAACAGTGTCAGAAGCCAGAGTACTTCAGCTTTCACAGCAAACATCACAGTAGCATCTTCCAGAGAGACGAAAGAAAACCACCCAGTTGCCCATAAGAGCATGAAACAAGTCTCCATATAGACTTGGATGTTTATTTAAGAGGCATCTTTCTACTGCGTGTGATCAGAAGCTGAGCAGCAGCAACATAAATGTGTTTCTGTGATTGTAAACATGACTCTTGGAAATCAATGGCTACAGGGATTTTCCAACACCTCTGCTGCATGCATGTTTGCTTTTAAAGCTCCTGTATTATGCATAGCAGCACAACTCTTCTGCCAGCTGACAAAAGACAAAAAATGTTTTACTGTTCTGCGCTCTAAAGGCTGAAGGAGGGTGGTTGTATCCCTTTTCTCTCAATGAGCAGTGTGTGCTCCAAGGCACAGCCTTTTCTACAGCTTGCCTTTGTATTTCTCTGATGTCTCACCATTAGACAATGATGCTTCCAAGGTCCAAATCATGCTACGTGCCACCAATCCCTCACAGAGTAAACTTCACATGTGGGACTCAGAGACATTCCCAGCTGCCAGGGGACTGGCATCACAAGTATATTTTCTGCATGTTATAAATCTGCCACTTGGGACAAGAGTGAAAATATGTCTTTTTGTCACCTCCAGGCTGAATACCAGTAAAAGCAACTATCTCCTCCTGTTTGTAACTTCACAGCTTCTTGCAAAAACCCTCACCTGGATGTGCATTTTCAGAGCCTGAGTACACTCTACACTCCCTGCACTGGCCTGCCAGTGCCCTGCCTTCTCATTCACACTCCTGCAAAAACACACAAGTAGCCCAGTTGTGATAATGTATTTTTGTAAACTGTCAAACCATTTTGTTCCCCACCCTTCTGTGTCTACTCTCTTATCCCAGCGAGGATATTCTAAGTGCAGTTTCTTGAACTTTTTTGCTTTGCACCAAGGCATCCTCAGCATCAGAGATTTTAACTTCAATTCAGGTTTCTAAACCCTATGCATCTGGTAAAACTTAGGTGCAGCCTGATTTTCAAAGCTGCTGAGTGCTGACATATTCATTAAGTTGAGTGGAAGCCCCTCTGTATACCCCCAGTCTCACACTGTTTTTATTTAGCACCAACAAGGAGCCTTTGATTGAGGACCTCAGCCCACACCCAAGCAGATCTGAAGCACAGATCCCAAGCAGAAGAGCTCTACTAGACCTGGTTTAGCTCATTTCAGATCCTGTGCTCCCAGAAGCCTGGGAGGTGGCAGTCAGCTATAAAGAAGTGAGAATACAGGGAGATGACACAGGCTTTGAGACAGGGGTGACCAGGAGACAGTTGAACATTCTGAGGTGGGAATTCAGCCAGTTCACTCAACTGGGCCTCAGCTACAGGAGGTGGGAAATGAAAAGGCAGGTTGCAAAATCAGATGTAGGCCTTGAGGAAAAGAAAGCTAGCTAGGAGTTGGAATAATTTCCTCTTCAACCCTTGGCTGTTCACAAACAGCTTTCTGGTGTGAGAGATCTTTAGGTGTGAAAGGTACCTCTGGGCTTCAGCCTGTGCATGGAAATGGGTGCTCCCTTGTGCCAGAGCATCAGAAACATTGCTAGTGGAGCATCATCAACAGATTCGGGCTGTGAAGAATAGGATGTACCACTCCATAAGGATAATATATAAGGGCCTTGAAATCTTGTTTCCTGGGCCAGGGACGTAAAAACCTCGTGCCAAAATTTTTTGTGGCACATTAAGCTCCTCTGTCTCTTGTCAAGTCTCCTAACAGCCTGCGACAGAGACAGGTGCCTCTTGGCAAGTCACCCCAGGAGCTGCCACATCCCAGGTGCCAAGCACTTGGCCATGCACCGTCTCAGCTGTTATGCCCACATTCATTCATTATCTCTCAAAGCAGGACCAGAATAGACCTGGACATGGCACATAAATGCAGAGCTCTGAAATAAGCACAGAAAGATCTTTTAAGGAGGGTACAGGGTCACGAATCAGTCAAAAGCAGCAAGGTGAATGAAAGCACCCTCAGCAGGAGCAGCAGCACAGGGTCTCCTCAGATGCCCTCAGTTCCACTGAGGTCCTCGTGCCTTACCCTCACTACCAGCAGCCACACACAGCCTCCAACATCCCCCCTCAAACTGACTTTGGTCTCCAGAGACATGGAGCTAACCAGACACAGGGACAGGATCTAGCTTATTTATCTTCAGCAAGACCATCTCTGACCAAAGGAGCCACTTAACATTTCATCCTTAATGGTTTTGTTATATTAACACTGGGAGGGCTACTTTGACTCAGCTTCTCAATATTCGACATTTGCTGCTCTAATAGCACAATTATATCCCAGCATGGACTTGTACAGCATCATATTGCATGGCCAGTCGATGGGGTCTGACTCTCCTTGCACACAGATGAGCTCTAGACTTACCACAAATCAATGTCTTTTTGCCCTGCACCAAGAGCAATGAACTGAGCTCTCATCTTACCATTAACCCACTACCTTCAGCCTCTGGAGAAGTCCAAGAATATTACGATTGCAACCTCCATCCCCAGGGCAGCTTTCTGCTGCACAAAGGGAATATACTGTTCTATTTTCTGGTGTCTTTAGGAATCAAGCCTCTGTAAAACCTCTCCCCTGTGGTTTTCCAGACCAGGGGAACCTGCAGACTCTTTCATGCAGCTTGCTTCCCTGTAGAAAAGCCAGAATGCACTTTCTCTTCTCACCACCTCCCAAATCAGTACCGGGGAGGGGTGGTCCCCTCACCTCCTGACTACCCTAAAAATTCACCATCCACAGGAATTCATGAAATTGGTACTGCTCCGCAGTTGCTCTGGCTGCTTTCCCCACAACACCTTCAGTCCAAACCCTGCCCCATCAAATGGGCTAAGGGCAGTGCACAGTGGGGCAGACAAACCCCAGCACAGGATTCAAGATCTCCCCATCCGACTTCCCTGAGCAGCTGCAGGGTGCCAAGGTGCCTTGCACGAGTCTGAATCACGGCCACTGGCAGACAGACCACATTATCTTCCTCTCTTACTTCCTCCTTCATTTCCTTCCCTGTTCTTTGTGCCTCTGACATTTGCTCTCCCCATTTCCCAATATCCACAGCAGGTGCAGCTAATACACAGATGTGACTGCTGGAGTCATCATTTTCCCTCTCCCTTTGATTTGCTAGCCGAGAGGGAAGCAGGATCCTTGTTTTGCTTCCCCCCACGGTGACTAACGGGCCACCCCAGAAAGCCATTACAGTGATGGCAGACAGAGCGAGCGATCCTTGCATAAATTCCCTCAGAAAGAGCCAGCTACTTCAGCACAGGAGAACATTAATACAGAGCCTGTGATATGCTGTTTTACTATTAACTTGAGCTCATAAATCATTCAGCCTGTCTTCCCAACACCAGATACTATAAAACAAGGCAGGCAACGCTCGCCTCGCATGAAACATGTAACCCACTGAGATGGAACTCAGTTTTTGTTTTCTCCCATACTCGCGAATCCATTTCTCTGTCAAAACATTAAAAAATTTCTGATGAAGGAACCTCGAGCCCCATCTGGCTTCCATCGTGCACACACACGGGAACCGGCACTCAGGGAAACAATGCCCGTCTCCGCACACCTTATTCCTCCTCCTCCCCCCTCCAGCCTTCTGCTGCTCATTAAAAAGAAAACTAAAAAGCGCACTTCAGAGCCCTGGCCGCGCGATGGCAATTGTTTCTCTCCACCTTTTATTGCAAAGTCCTCCCGAAGAGCCTGACACAGGTTGGCTCCTCCGGACCGCTCTGTGCAGGAGCAGGGTGGGCTCAGGTCCCTGGGGCAGGTAGGAGTTGGTTCTGGCTCCCTGCCTTGCTGGTGTGGGTTTTATTCACTCCTTCAGAACCGAAGGGAACGAACGCCTGCAGCCTGGGAGCTCAAGGGTGCTGGTGCACCCGCTCTCACCAGTGGCTCGCTGCTGTTCTGCACAGGAACGACGCTCGCTTTGCACACTCCCGAGCATCCCACCGCCAACCTCACCCGCGGTTCACCGGGGAGTCGCTGGGACCAGCGCTGGAAGAAGTTGCTATTTTCTGGCTCTTCTCTTGTGTGAATGAGCCCTAGAAAACCGCGCTTTACAAACCCAGCTCCTTAACAGAGGCAGTCTCTGCTGTTAAAGGACTCTGCACAACACTTCAGCCAACCCAGCCGCCCAGAATTCAGCAGTTTTTAAAAGATCTGAGTGCATAAATTAACGGGGAACTTGTGGGTAAAGGCACCAAACCGTCACAGACGTATGAGGGCTCAAGTCAAACCAGGTTTGTCATTGATTTTTCTTGCACAGCAACATTAAGCTGATTATTTGCATGGTTCAGTTATGCAATCCAGGTTAAGGTATTTCTATGATCTGGAAAAGTGCAAACAATCATTCTAAAACTGTGCAATAAATTACTTGAATTATTACTGCATCATACACTCTTGGTTATTGTTTGGCAACTCCTGGCCCATACACACACAAATACTGTCCTCCCAATACATTATTAGACCACATCCAAGTCACATTTTTCCCGGAAATTTCTGCATAAGGAGACACCACTGCAAACACTGACAGACAGACATAAAAAGGTCTAATTGAATTAAATGTGAGCAATTTATCCCATTTGTGGGCAACCTGGATTTTTGCATAGCAAACCTATAACAACCTCACTGTCACTCTGGACCTGACTGCTCCCTCGCCCTGGTGGTTCCAGCTTCCCATCCCTGGCGCTCCCCATCCCTCCAGGCTTCCTGCTTGGGGCTTGGGGGCCCCGGGGCCCAGCCCGGTGGTCACCCACTTGCTCCCCTCCAGCTGCCCTCGGGCAGGTCCAGTTGTGTTGGACTTAAAGGGAGCTGCCAAAGTCACAGACAGAGTTTTAAGATTTTGGGAGTCCCCCCTTTCCCGGGGAGCCTGACAAAGAGGTGGGACCTGGGGCACCGGTGGGGACCACAGGGGCTGCGGGAGGTCTCTTATCTGCACTTACCCCTCCTTCTCCCAACCCGACAGGGGAAAGCCGGTGCTGAATCCGCTTCCCAGCACGTCTGGTGCCCAGAGCATCCTTGGCGCTGGGGAGCGGGGGGCGCTTGTCCTCGCCATCCCCTTCTGCCAGCCCACCCCTCCCTCACCTGGGGCTCACCTGGGGGCTCCGCCTGCTTCTGGCCGGGGCAGCGCGGCCGTCACGGTTGGCTCTGCCGCTGCAGCAGCCGCTTCCCGGCCAGGAGGAGGAGGAGGAAGAGGAGGAAGAACCCGAGCCTGAAGCCCCGGCAGGATGCCATAGCGCCGGGCTGCGCTGACAAAGGCGGCAGCAGGTTGGCATGGGAGGAGGGACCGAGGGGAGGGAGGGGAGGAGAGAGCGAAGAGAAGGAGGGGAGACGGGAGAGAGGGAGGGAGGGGGCTGCACTGGCCGATCCTCCCCGCACCGCCCCCCGCGCCCGCAGCCGCGGCGGGGCTGCCCCGACCAGCCCCGGGCGCTGCGGCAGCGCCGGTCCCGGGCCCGCAGGGACGGGGCGCGGCGGGGGCTGGGAGGGGCCTTGCCCCCGCTGTCTTAAACAGTTATCATTATTATTGTGATTATTAGTGTGAGTTCCGGCGCTCCGCGGGGCGGGGGGCAGCGCCCGGCTCCCCCTTCACTGCCATTTCCCTGCACCCCGGTCCGGGAAGAGGGGACAGCGCCCGCAGGCTGGTGCAAGGGCGTGCAGGGAAGGGGATGTCCAGTGGCAAAGGAGCCTCTTCCCAGCAGGGGACATCGAGAGCATCAGTCTGATCAGGAGCAGCTGAGGGAGCTGGGGGTATTCAGCCCGGAGAAAAGGAGGGACAAGGGGACCTTATCGCTCTTTACAACTACCTGAAAGGAGGTTGTAGCCAGGTGCGGGGTCGATCTCTTCTCCCAGGTAACGAGTGACAGGACAAGAGAAAATGGCCTCAAGTTGCACCAGGAGAAGTTTAGATTAAATACTGGGAAAAATTTCTTCACTGAAAGGTGAAGGAGGTTTAGGCTGGATATTAGGAAAAATTTCTTCACTGAAAGGTGAAGGCTGGAACAGGCTGCCCAGGGAAGTGGTAGAGTCCCATCCCTGGAGGTACTTCATGTGGTACTTAGGGACATAGTTTAGTAGTGGACTTGGCAATGCTGGATTAACAGTTGGACTTGATGATCTTAGAGGTCTTTTCCAACCTAAACGATTCTATGATGGAACCCCAGTGCCCGCCCTTGCACACCCACCACCCTCAGAGTGCAAAGACCACCAGCACACAGTCCATGTGCTGCACAGCTGCCCGTGGTATCTGGACTCCCCTGAGGCAGGTGGGGGTGGTCCTCACAGGAATGGGGTCTGGTGGTGTAGGATGACAGCACAAGGGGCTCTGTGGGCCGCACAGCGTGGGAGTCCCCCCCGCAGGTGTGCTGTGATGCACGTGCAGCACCAAGACACACACGCTCCCAGCCTGGGCAGGCAAGAGCCTACCTTACATCAGAGCACTGCTCCTTCCCTTGCTGCTGCCCTGCTTGTCATGCATTCCAGAAATACTGCAGAGAGTTTTTAATAGAGGTGTTGCTGGGTGAATAAAGTAGCAAGATATCAAAGGCTTGACTTTTCCTCTCATGGGGAGTGGACTATCAGCTTTTCTTTCTTAGATGAACTAATTCGAAGGGTTGTATTCCCAAACACACCATGGCCATCAGACCACTGTGGGCAAACTGGCATAAAACTACGTGTGTTACTTATCCTGACAACCTTGAGAACAGACCTCCCTCCTTTCCTGGAAGAAACAAGGGGTCAGGAGGGTGTTTTTGTCTGAAACCAACTGATGTGCAAGTTCTTCCACTGACTTTGAAGAATATTGTGTGTTATTCAGTGTATATATAGCATCTCTAAAGACACTTAGTGCATATAGCAACTAGGACAAAAGAAGAAGATAAACATACATCTTTGCAAATGAAAGAAAAACACATTTACACTGCTTTTATTCTTACCACTACTTAACAACACTGAAAGAGGCAGTGTCCTTGGGCCCCATTCTCCATGCTTTTTGTCAGATTTTGTATACTATAAGTAACCATTTAGTTGCAAATTGCATGGCTGGATTCTTTCAACCCTACACCACTTCGTATACCAGGTGCCTTCAGGTCATCAGAATGGGCAGAAGAGCTCTCTGTACCCTTCAGAATTGCACACACCAGAGAATAAATAGAAAACATTTCTTATCCCTAGTTCAGATCTAGCTGATCTTGGTTTCGTTCAGGTTCTGAGAGGTTTCCAGAGTTGGCTCCCATAGCTGTAGCCAGGGGAAAGTTTGACTTCATCTTTTGCCTTCCTCGCTTCCACCTCAACATGCAGAAATTACATTTAATTAATGGCAAGGGTTTCATTAGCTTTTTGTGGGCTATGACTAGTAGCATATAATTAGGAACCACCTGCAAAAATCGGTTTGAAACAGTTAAATGCATTGCAGATTCATAAACACAAGACATTGATTTCACACTGGGTGGTGTCTCCCAGGGTGAAGATGATGCTCAGGGGGTATGGAGGTTGAAATAGTGCCTGGGGACAGCAGGGCTGGCTTCTCTTGGGGCCAGAGAAATCCCCTCTGAGCAGCTTGGGGTGCTGCAGTGACACCCCATCTTTTCTCTTTTCCAGTTCTCCTCCCTCCCCAGGCCAGATTTGACAGCAGTTTCAGTGGGAATTTCATCCAAGGGAAGTGCACCGGATCAGCTCTCCCTGTCCTGGTTCCCCGTCTAATTTTAGTGCCATCATCTCCCGTTTCCCCTCCCCACCTTTCCTTGACATCTCTGCTTTGTTCTTCACTCTTCTTTTCCCTTTCATCTCCTCTCTCCTCCAGCAGCTGGCACATTTACCTTGTCTGGCTCCCCCATAGCTTCCACTTCCCCCCAGGGCTCCCATCTTCCTTTGCCTCTGCTTCAGCGACTCCTTCCACATTAAGCAGGTGACTGACTGGACATAGGAGATGTCTCCTTAAGCCAGGGCTCTTCAGGACTATGCACACTACCTTTCCTATCTTGTCTGGCATCACCGTGCTGCAGAAACACTGCCCTGCTCCTCATAGTCTCTTCCCAATGTAACACAGCCCTAATATAAATATATTTTTGCCCAATTTGCTTGCCAGGCCAGAGCATGTTCTCCATTCATGTGTGACGATAATTCCAGCTACACAAAAATGAACATGTTGCCACTGTCCCCTCTCACAGCAGCAACAGTGCTGTTCGTTTGTGCACAGGAATAACTCCACAGGGCTCAAAACACTTAAAGTTGGCAGATTCTGAAGGAGAAGCTAATATTTAGGGTAAGGTCTAGGAAAGAAAATCTGATTTTCATCGCTGCAACACTCTCCAGGTATCTCTCCGAAACTTTCTCGTTTTCTCTCCATGTGGATAACTCCCCATGGAGGGCAGGTTTTTTTCACTCATGTCTTATCCAGAGTCTCTTGCAAAATTTTCTTTCTGTTGCAACCTCTCTAGAGCAATCCAACAAACAGGCACAAACCTCAGCAAGCCTGAGCCGAGGGCTCTCACTGTGCCTTATCTCACACCATGTGGCTGTAGCACCACACAGCTGCTATACACTCTACCTTACAAAGACCTATGGGAGTGTTCATAGCTTAAACTAAACTGCTTGTCCCATTGACAGCAAAGGGACTGCTCCAAGGGCTTCTTTTAAAGTACTAAAAAGTCTTTATGCACCAAGTCTGTTCTTCACCTTCCTTATTGAAACCTGTGGGTAAATTTCTGCCATTAGAAAAGCAAGAGCTCAAAATACCAAAAAACCCTTCAGCTAACTTGGTGTTTTAGCTGCCCTCAGGAACCCCCAACCATTTCCTGGTGAATCTTCTTTGCTAAGAGGTAAAAGAAAACAAATTTCATTTTAACTGGGACATAACCATACCTAGTACCTTCTCTGGCACAGACATTTCTTAAACAGCTGGTAGCAGTCTAATGGTATTAAAATGTAGAAAAACTAATCCTTCATCAATATCACTTGTAGAACAGAGACTGGTTTACATTTTGAAGGTGCCAATAGCAAGTCCTCAGTCTCTTCTGGGCTTGCTTTTAAAAGAAAGAGAAAATCTAAAGCCCAAAGCAAAGCTCGTGCTGGGAGTACAGGTAGTTATACTCTAAACAGACAAGACTCTCTGAGTCTGTTGTGCTCCCTGAAGTGTTTAACCAGGATTTGGAGGAGCAAGGCAGCTTCTGGGAGAACAGCCGGACAAGCCAGGGCGCTGCTTTCTTCCCCTCTGTCACAGCCTGGGTGAAACATTAGATTCTCTCCTAGCTTAAAGACAGATACCAAAACTTTCTGCGTAGTTAAATAGCACTTAGCAGTACAGAGCCTGCAAGTTGCTATTTTTATCAAGTACTCCTTATTTGCACTTCCTCTGAAATCTCAGTAGGGTCTCAATATTGCTGAAGCCGGTTCCTGCAGCCAGTGTGCACACAGGCTGTGCCTGGAAAGATGCATCTTTGAGTTGGCAGCAGTTATCAGTGAGTGATTGATAATGGGCAAACTTCTTGTTCAGCTAAACGGGTTTTGGCACAGGATCACTTGAAATATAACAACAACCAAAAAAAAAAATCAGTCTGTTGAAGAGCATCCACCCATACCAGATGTGCTGACTGGAGAATACGCCAAATTCTTCAAAGCAGTACACTTGACAGCAGTTCTAGGCAGAAGTGATATTTTTTCCCCCAAAGTATTTACAAACAAAAAGAAAAGTAACTGTGGAGTGGGATGGATAAGATAAAATATTTTTGTGAATATTGGTCTAAATTTTTTAATGAGCTTCCCTTTGCTATATTGAATTTCTTTCCAGTGGGCGTGGGAACAACTGGCTTTTGCTGGCACAAATGCTTATGAGAAATACACCACCCCCCCACCACCATACCGCATTTCTGAGCATTTGTAAAATGCACTTTTAAGACCATGTAGAAAAACACTGTTGGTTATAGTGGCCACAGGCTAATCCATCAGAGAGAAGAAACATGACATTTAAGTTTGTTTAGCAAACTAACTCAAAACCAGGACAATTTTATTCTTTATATTCATGACCAATATCTTCCTAAATGAGCCTTCCTTATCAGTTTGGGCCTTTGTGAATGCTCTGCTAACCATGAGCAAAGGGGGCAAGATTCAGACACTTCTCAGGTAGCAGCATAGACAAGCTCCCTTTCTGGAGTTAACATGCACAAAAGCACAGGTGCAGGGGATTTTAGGTCAAAAGTGGGGGGGAAAAAGTAATCAGGGTCTGCTTTTTGACTGGAGCCCCCGGGAGGGAGTGAGCTTCTTGCAGAGTGCTGGAAGGCTGGGCAGATGGAGCCAGTGGGCTCACGTTTCTCTGCGCTCAGCCGTCGCTCCGGCTGTTTAGGCACTGCTTCCTCTTGGTCTCACAGGTGAAGGCAGCGGCAAGTGTGACAGGTAACCACCTGCTACTTTGCAAGAGTTCCATGAGCACAGCTCAACAATGGGTTGTGTAGGGTCTCAGGTCAGGGCTGGAGACATATTTGTTCTCTGTGAGCTCTTGGGAAGGTGTTACCTTCCATACCAAGTTCCAGAGAGGTGAAGGTATTTCCAAGCTGTGCAAAGTACGTGCTGATTTCTTGCACGTTCAGGTGAATTTTCTGTGCAATCTGTCTCTCTGTTGGTTACTGGCTCATCCCCAAGTCCCCAAGCCCATCAAGGTTTTCTAAAGGAAAATCAAAATAACCTTCCCATGTGAGTTAAAACCTGAAGGAAGGTATCTTTCATCCAGTGGTGCTCTGTGACAGAGAGTGGCACAGCTCTGCCCCCCTGCTGGCTTTAGCCCTCATGCCATTTCCACAACTGTGACCTGACCAAATGTCCACTGAAGCCAGAGGAGACTTTCCAGTCGTATCGATGGACAATGAATGTCCCATTGTGCTCACTGGCACTTAGGTAATATGTTGAACGTTCTTCAAGTTTCTTCTGGTCACCAAGGAATTCACAAATGCCTTGGCTTTTACCGCCCTGAGTAATTATTTATTGGGATGGCCTTTTTATAGAATCCCCTTAAAATGTCCATCCAGATTTTAAGGCCAGCAGAGACTATTAGCTCATCAGTCTGCAGAGTAACGTAGCCCATAGCATTTCACTCAATAACCGCTGTGTTTAGCTCAGCAGTTAACATTTGATTAAAAAGTATCTTCCAGAAAAGCCTGCAGTCTCCACTGAAAAAAATGCAGGAATTAAGAAACTATCATTGCCTTTGACGGTTTGTCTGGTGCTTGATCTCCTTGTTGGGTTAAAAGTAAAACATTTGTAATGCAGAATATCCCCCCACCTTTAAACACCTCTGGACACTTGGCTGCAACAGCTGCAGCCCAGAATCCTCTCAGGTTTGTATCCTCACAGCATCAATACAGCATGTCTTGCCGAGAAATGCCTGGAAGTGTCCTATGGGATGGAGCTATTCATCCTAATTTCAGCATTGCAGTCTGGAAAATGAAGGAAGAGTCTTTGCAAATCATTGCGGAGTGAAAGAACAAGTTCTCATTTCTGCCAGATGGGTCGGAGGAAAGCAACCATCGCTGTGATGGAGAGGCTTAATTCTGACTCCTTCTCCAGCTGATCAAATGTTGCACCTTTTTGCCTTTTTCTCTCTCAGTATTTCTGTCTTGCTTGTTCTAAGCTCTAGTTTCCCACCTCCTCTGTCAGTTTTGCTCCAGGAAACAGTACCTCATTGTGGTAACAGTCCTAAGTCCAGCTTGTTCATGTCTGATGGTGGGCAGGAATGCACCTCCACTTAACCTTGGCTTCATCTGCCCTGTTTTTTATTTATATCCATTTCCCGGATCTTCACTGCGGGAATAAGCATCATGTATTAACCAGATGCTCCAAGGCTTTCAGGGATGGAGCAATATGTTCTGTCTGGGCCCATGCAAAGCGAAGAGTCAAAAAGGAACTTTTGCAACAGCAACTGCTGTGTGGGGGCCAAGGTCAACTTCCCTGGGAGGGGACCTTCTCCCGACCTCCCACATACCAGGCCTGTGGGAGGGGACTTATAGAAGCTCTAAAGGAGCTCTTTCACATGTTTCTATTCAAATCTCTAAATTGTTCACTGCTCCTAGTATCCTTCCCTCTGAGCTGAGTTTTTCTGCTTTAAAATCATTTGAAACTATGTATGTTTTTGTGCTCCCAGAGTGGAGAGTAGCTCAGAATGTCTCTATGGATAAGTCATTCCTTGCTGGCTTCTCCAGGCCACCTTGTACCTCAATCTGGTGCTAAATTCACTGGCTGCAATTCAAAAATCCAGGCAGCAGAACACATCAGGTTGTGTCTTTGGGCCTGGTTGGGGGTTAAATCACTCCCTCCATTTGAAATTGTCAGCAAAAAGCTTATTGATCTCAGCAGTCCTGGGATTTCTCCAGTAGCTGGTAAGGCTGGAGCAGGCAGTGTGACACCATCTGACTGCCACTAGAGAGTAAGGGAACAGTGTCTTGATGTATTCCCATTCTCTTGTATTCCTTCCCCGTGTCACTCGATCGTTCACATGAGGTATTGCATAATAACAAGATGTGTATATAAGCCAGAAAGTCATGCTTCCCCATGCTGGGAAAAACAGCAGATGAATGACCCATATGGATCACAGTAACTTAAATTACATTATGAAGACAGTGAACTGCTTGTGACACATCCTGTACAAGGCTCTTTAACCACAACAAATAGATTGAAACCTTTCTAGCATTTAATCTTTTCTCCCATTGACCATGGGCAGGTCGTAGAGAAAAAGAATTTCTCTTCCTTCTATATCTCTACTGCATTTAATTAGGTTTGCAAGGTTTGCTCCCTGTGTGAGTTATTCTAAGTCTTTACTCTTTCCCTGTGATGTCTGGGGGATTATGCACATGCTGCAGCCCAGCTCTTCTGTAATTGCTTTAGCAATGGGGACCATGTAGAACCACATTTTACATGGCAGTTTTGACATAATTTGTTTAGCACCTGGGAAAGATAGAATACTAGAAGTGATTGCTCTTCTGCTCTGTACCAGGGAGAACCCACGAGGTGTGCCATACCTGACCCGCTTGTGTGCATCAAATCCAGGAGGACTCAGGAAAGTCTTGTCTGAAGGTACAGAGGCACGTCCAAGGAGCAGCACCCCAGGGAAGACACAGCACTGCAGCATGTGCCTCATGCTGAGAAGCTGCATCTGTTCACAGCTGGGCTGGAGCTGAGCAGGATCGCTCAGCGCAAGAAGATACCAAGAACCAGTAGTTTTCAAAGTCGAGGATGTACAACTCCTGTGGACCAAAAGGATGTACGCGCCCTGTGAGCTACACCTCACAGGCAATGATGCCATGCACCTTGTTTTCAGCTCCCAGCTGAAGCTGGGAGATGGAGCTGTTGCCTCCCACCTACATGCATAGGGAGAGAACAGGGTTTACACTGCTTTTCCTTCTCACCCCTATCTGAGCTGCCCTTGAGATGCTTTTTGAGATGGTTTCTCCTTTTGCCACAATTAAACATTTGTATCAAACCCAGCCAGAACTTGCTCCTGAATTTGCAGGACAAAATTTTAAAATATCTGCATTGCATCCAACACTTATGCAGAGAGCCAGAGAAGGTGGTATAGGAGTAGGAGACCTTTTTCTTTCAGTATCAGTACTGTAAACTTCACCACCACCAAGAATTACCAAAGATCAAGAGTTAAAATGGTTTTTAAAGTCTCTTATAGACATTGATACTATCTAGACTTGGACTGATAAGCATCAGAAGCATAGATGAGTTTTGGGAGGTATCCAAAGATAGAGAGGGGGGCAGTGATGTACAAAAGCAGAGATGAGACAAGTTTAATTTCTGCCAAAAACTGATTGGTCTGGTTTTGCTCTTTCATGGCTTACTCTGACCTCACTTTGGAGGCTCTACTATATGCTGTTTTCTTAGATGAAAATTAAGCCATGACTATGCATTTCTGCAGTGCTCCCTAAAATGTCTGCTGCTGGCCCTCCTGGTGACAAGGTCTTGCATTGGAGGGATTCTTTTGATCCAAATTGTCATGGCAGTGCCCCTACTTCTGTGCTCCAGCAGGGAATGCCAGACTCTGCATCCAAGGATCAGAAGGTAATTGATCCCACAGAGGAAAAGAAAGAGCCTGAGGCGAGAGACAGACACACAAACTGGAAGAATGCAACATTTATGCTTTTACCTAAATCAATAGTAACTACGAGAAGCTGCTATAGCTGCAGGCTCTTATTCAGGCTGTGGGTGAGTCTCAGATCTGGAAATGAGTTTGGAGATCCTTGAGTACAAGAAAGTACCGGAAAACTGCACGAAACAGAGAGCAAGGTGGAGAAAACCAAAGCCACCAGGAATTATCTACACTTACACGTAGGCACAAGGGGTAGCGGGCAATCTGCCTGCACCAAGGACATGCTGCTTTGGAGGTGTCAGTATGTAGGCTGAGACCATCAGTTCACTTTGCATAAGACAGTGAACAGATGTTTTTCGAGACAAGCTTTCCTTACCTGGGCTGGATTTGAAGAGGCAGATCAGACATCCATCAGTACCCCACGCACCCTGTCCACTGGAGATCATTTATTTTGGCTCCAGTGGCAAGAAGCAATATGTGAATTCATCACGGTCAGATAAACACTAATAAAATGTCCCAGGTTAGCGCAATAGTGATTTTTCTGTCAAACTCAAACTGAATAAAAAGCAGGAAAATTTCATTTTCTGCTCTGGAGCTAGAAGGACCAGGGTGTAGAAACACAAGAACAAACCACATGAATTCTTTGAAAATAGCTTCCTCTCTTCTAATTGCATTTCCCATCCAACTTCACTTTCGCTATGGCTCGTGGAGGTAACAGCTATTGATCTACAACTATTTTGACAAGGAGAGGTGCTGCAGAAACAGCAGAAATCTCCTCAGGTCATTGTCAGCTAATCTGGCCACGCAGTAAGGGAGCAAACAATTAACACCAAGCAGTAGCTGCTGGGCTTATCATTATCCAGCAAGTATAAGGTCCTCTGAGGACTTGAATTCACATTTGGGTCCAGCTCATAATATAAAAGCCACACCTGAGTAACGTGCCAACAGAGCTGATTTCACAGAGTACAGAAATACAAGCACAGGAGCTGCAAACATGTTTTCCATTGACTAGAGCATGCAATGTCTTATTTATCACGAGTCATTTGATGACTAAACTCACCCAGCAAAGTCATAAAAGCATTAGTTTGTATTTGTTGTTCACATTCAGAGACATTATACATCAAAAAGGTCAATGCTTCCCAACTAATTCAATTATAACACAGCCATCTATCATACTAGTTCAGTTACTACTACCTTAGCTTGCCATTTCTGAGGAATGATAGAAGTTGGAGTGTCTGTATAGGATATTCCACTTTAATGACAAACCTGTTAGAGATAACAGAGCTCATTGCAAACCTTTTTGCAGCCATTCTTTGCCAAATGCTTTGTATATCTGAACAAGTCTTTGCAGGTGGCAGAGTGTGTAAATGCACTGAGAGACAGTGCTGCAGCCTGAAGCCACACTACCTATACAGAGCTTGAAAAATGAGAGTCTCCAAGGATGTTTTGTTTGCCTGCATCTGTTATTAAATGCATGGTGACCGGGATTCATTTGTTGGTTTGTTTTCAAGAGATTTCATCAAAGAAAGAACCAGCATCCTCCCTGCACAGGTTTGAAAATCTGGATGTAAGATAGCTACAAGGCAAGGATTTATTTAATAAATCTGTGCAATCAGATAGAATAAGAAAATATGATATTCCAATTTTTTTAGAAGTACAAGCAAGCAATCTGGACAGCTACAGGTTCTTCAGTTTGATTTCACAGGCAAGTGAGGCTTTTTAATATGTGTTGAAGAAAAGGGCTCTGGAAGCAAATGATGGCAGGAGAAAATGCACCAAGATAAATCACACTCAGAGACACCATTATCTTTCTCTGATAAAAATCCTCATTTTTTAAAGCAGCACATATAACCTATCAGGACTTCAGCAAAACAGCTGACATGGAAAATTAAGTTCACTGGAAATTATTTGGATTAATTCACAACTGCTAGCTACTTCCCCACCCACTCAGTAGGATGCTGACATACCATTTCCAAAGGAGGATGAGCAGGCTGCGGGAGGTTACTAGAGGAATTCCTCCATGACTGGGATGCATTTCCATTATGCTTTACATTAATTACTCCTGGACAGAGCAGAAAGGCACTTCAGTGCCTTCAATGGCATTAGACAGAAAGCTGGGAAACATTCTTAGAGAAAACCTAAATACTGCACAGAATGAGAGGCCAAGGGATGGGTCAAACACAAAGACATTGATTCTGTACTGAAGGACCAGCAAGAATATCTGTGAGCACCTGGGAGCTCATCAGTTGGGAGGAAGGGGAAGAGCGAAGCATTAGTCTAGCACGGGATGCTTATGAGCATTTGACACACTGTGATCAGAGACAAGCAAAGGGAAATGATGAGTAGCTCTGTACTGTAGAGGGGTGTTGGCACATTTACAGGGCACAGATGAACATCACTGGGAAGGATGAGCACAACCTTGCTGGGAATACCCTGCCCTGCTCAGTCTCCCGTGCTCAGCAATGCCCAATTCAGAACAAGAACTAACTGGGATGAGCCAGTGTTGTAAGAGGATACTGGACAAGCTGCTTCATTTAGCTTTGCAAAATGAAGCCTGAGAGGGGCTGTGATTATTTTCTATAAATACATCAAGGGGGTAAACACAGGGGAGAGAGAAGAGCTATTTAAGCTGAGGAAGAATATTGGCACAAGAACAAATAGATGTAAATTGATGGAGAATAAATTTAGACTAAAAAAAACTTCTTCAGAGAAGTGAATTTTTGAAATAGCCACATAGGCAGAGAGAATAAACTTTCTCTCTTTCCTCACAACCTTGCCCAGTTGCTGAGCAGGTTTATATGGCATATTTTAGTGGAATGATAGCACTCTGCTCCCCATCCATCCTCACAGGTCTGGGTTCTCACACCAAGCAGACACCAGACAGGCTAGTTTGGTATTTCTGATATCGCAGAGGTCTTCAAACCTCCATTCAGCCCGTACCATCTGCAGTTTCCAAGAGTTTCATACTTTCTGGTTTTTAAGTGGTGAGGTTTTCACCATGGCTGCATTTTCCCGGTCGCAGGCCAGTGGCCAGGAGTGCCATGGAACATCCTGCCCTGGACACCAGCATCAGGCAGCCTTGCAGAGGACTGGGACAGATGCAGCTAAAACCTGATGACATCCACACAGACACCTGGGACCTTCTGTCACTGCAGGACCAACCTGCTGATTGCTGTCCTGTGCCTCTGCTGACAGGCATAGGCACCCAAAGGCAGCAGAAGGATTCATACAAAGAAGAGCTCAGAATGATGGGACTTCTAACATTAATGGGGATCACAGACCATAATTCTGGACTCAGTCCTTATGCTAGCAACAGAGCAGGTTTTTAAATCACAGAAAATAACCATTATCTATACTTACACAGCATCATTATAAACAGACTCAGAAAATACCCTGCCTAATCATACCATACCAGGATACCAATATGAGGGAAACTGAGGCACAGAAAGTCAATGTCACAACTCACCAGTACTTTGATCATTTCATCATTTCATTTTGATTGTAGTGTTCAGTTGAATTATCCTGCTCTAGCCTTACAAGAGGCAAAAGTTCATGGCTGTCAACATCAGAGAGGAGATCTGCACCGACACCAGGGATGGCTTTGCCCAGCTCTGTAGCACCTTGCTGAAGCCACGGCCGTGACCTCAGAGGCACAGCTCCACACGAAGGCATTTCCTCAGGCTGAAGCTTTCAGTGCAGCACATTCACACTCGCTGGATGGTGCTTGTCTGTCAGTTAATACATTTTAGCATCTTCTCCAAGCAGCTTTTTCTCAGGGCAAATACATCATCTTCTTGAGCACTTTTACATTATCGCAGCAGAGCTGATCTGATGACACACAACTAATGTGGGGCTTTGCTTTTACATTTCATTGCAGTCTGCAGTGAAATTAGATGGAGGGCTCTTGAGGCACACATTTCAAGTCCTTGCATATCACACTGGAGAGTGCCAACAGGTCTAGCAACGAATGAGTCAAATTCAGAAGCAGAGGCTTTAGTGTTTACTGGTATTTCAATGAGTGGGGCAATAGCACCATAATTCTCATTGCTCTTTCTCTGAGTCATGCATGAGGACTCTCCTGCAGACCCAAATGAGCTCATATATCCCTCAAGTGCAAATAGGAAATGCAGTCCTCTCCTCTGGACATCAGCTACCAATTTGTGTGTTGCTTCATAGTGCTCAGATCATATTGTGGGCTGATATTATCACTTTTACCATTAAGTTTATTGATTTTATTAATGCCAGTTGGAGCCATTTGTTTTAACATAGACTAACACTGTTCTTTATAAATCTTATCACAAGGATAAATCAAGAATAACATATATTCTTTGCTAGTCTATGAATCCGTAATTGGGATTTGCTCTCTGATGTTTTATGCAGATGAGGATCTCTCTCAATACATTACTACACATGCAAAAAACCCCCCATGTGCTTCTCTAGAAAAGCCAATGAATTTTAAATTGAAACCTTCCATGTTTTCTGTGCGTGAGGGTTGATTTTATTTGCACATTGAACAAACTCCTGGAAGAGAAACACATTCATTTTAACACCTACAGCTGGATCTTAAAACACACCTTGTTTTATATTAAAAAAAACCACAAACCCTTCAGAAAAAAATATTAATAGAGTATTTGCTCAAAAGCTCTTCTGGCTCTGGGGACTTTCTCTCTGAAACATGAAAGATGCTATGTGGCAGGGGCACGGGGGGTCCCAGGACCTCAGGGCCCACATCCTCCCTCCCTTTTCCAAGCATCAACTCAGAAGCCCCCAGTGGGGCACAAATCAGTGACGGTTCCAACTGATGCAATGGTCACCAAGAGTTACGAAAAATGGCATCAAAGGCAGATGCACACACCCCAGCCCTTGCTTTTATTCTGATGGACTGTAAATCTTCCTAGCGTGCTAGGGCTTTAGGAGAAGAAAAAACTTATTTTAATCTGAATCCATAGCAGAGAAAACAAGGTGTCATGAGTGTGATTCTGCTTGAGGGAAGATTGTCGCTTCTTCCTCTTTCCGTAGCATGATATAAAGGGTCTATTAGGAGAGAAAATACCAGTTTCTCATAGAAAATAAAAAACCCATGCCATTTCAAGAGGAATAGGTGTCAGTCCAAACTGATGGCTTAAATTAAATATTAAAGATTAAAAAAAAAAAATAAACCTCCTGAACCAGAATTTGATTTATATAGTACTGTTCCTTTGGAGAGGATTTGTGGAAATGAGAACTCTCTCTCTGTTGTTCTTTGTAAAAGAAAAAGAACAAAATCAATTTCTATAAAGCAAGATTATTTTAGGAGTCAAGTTATCAGAAATGCTGGCTGTATCTGGGACATCTGTTTTTCTCTCCCCCAACCTTTCTCTCATAAGGCAGTAACTGCAGAAAAAACTGTAAAAGAGCCCAGAACCTGCCCAAAACTAGGTTATTACCGCTTTTCTCAATCTGATTAAACTTGTCTTTATTGCAATCTCACCCATTTTCAGCTAATGTGAGCAGCAGAAGAACAGACCCTCCTTTACTGCAGTCAGCAGCACCCCTGGTCTCATTAGGTGGTCTTTCATGTTCTCCTCATGTCAGCAGGACACAGCTTAGAGCACATGGGCATCCAGTAACCAAAAATCACCACTTTCACCAGCAGGGCCCTCCCATGTACAGGAATGCTGCTGGCAGCATTTGTTAACAAAGCCAAAACAATTATTTCTCCAGCAAACCCTGGACTCCCGAACAGGTAATTATGGGGTGATGTTTAATAGCAGTTATGAACCTTGTGCCCCATTCCCAAAAACAGAGACACGGCTCTTTAGTCTCCCAGGCTCTTCTGGAAGGGATATTTACAGCATCTAGCACTGGTATCCAGAATTTTGCTAAGCATTCCCATCTTTCAGAAGCACGTGCCAGAACGCAGCCCAGGAGACAGCAAATGTTAAAGGCTCCTTATGCACAGCCAGTGTTTTACATCTTGTGGTTGGCCTGGCACCAAATCCTCAGCTGCTCAAAGCAACTCATCACCTGGATTTGGTGGACCAAATCCAGACCTAAAGTATGTGAGGAGGTGACCCAGGTTGCCTGGGAGCAAGTAGGAAAACATGAGTGAGAAGAGCTGGTGTGGGGCTGAAAAGGCAGTGTAAGGTGTGGGAGAGCTTAAAAAATGTGGTGGGCACAAGCTGTCCATGGCAGTGGGAGCGTTAATCACATGACAGCTCTCATGAGGGCCTGTCTCACAAAGGCTGTCTTTCACAGGAAGAAAAAATGAGAAAACAGCTGCTAAAAAGAGAGAAAAGATGCTGTGGCATTAGAGAACTCCTCTGGGCTTGCAATAAGTCACTGGAGCAAGTTTGTTCTTAAATGTGTCTGAAATGCCTCCAAAGGAAACACGTTATTTTGAAGAAGGATGTTTTTATATGGAGCATAAAAGAGATTAGTTGCGAATAGAAGAGCAGAGCAGAAGAAAATACTGAAAAACAACTGGAGACTGTACTAGTGGTTATTACACAGGTCAGCAGTCAATGTTAAACTAATGCTGCCATGCATTAATTTAAACATATTAGAAACTCAAATGAACTAAGGAAACCCACATAAACATAGTGAAATCTGTTCATTCACCTGCCTCCAACCAATTTAGAGAAGCAGTTTTCTCACATCCCTCATCTGTGGTCACTTGTACAAGTGACATATGAGTTAACAGCAGAATTTCAAACAGTGGAAAACCCAGAAAAATGTTCAAATCAAGTTGGATTTGGCTCCATGACTGCAAATAGCAAATGCAAATCCTGTTATGTGGTACCCACTTGTAGCAGGGTAGAGATAGAGCAAGGGAACTGCTGGGACCTTTGGTAAAGCAACTGACACAAAACTTGCCCTGGATTTCACCAAATTCCCAGAAAGGCTGTCCTTGCTTGTTAGTGTTTTCTCCATGTCTATTTTCTCCCCAGAAAATGCTAAAATATTTATCCAGCTGCTGGTTTTTAATGCTGTCTATGCCAAAGGAACTGGAAATATTTAACAGCTCTTTTTGCAGATTGGTTTTTATGAAAAAAAAAAAAAGAAAGAAAATTGAGGATCTGGGTAACTGTGTAAACTTCAACTTGCAGTTATGTGAAGTGCTGTTAGGCAAAACAACAGGATTTTATTAAACAAGAGATGTGCCTCTTGCCATGTATTACTATATTACTATATGCCTTCCTAAATGCTCACAGAAGCTGATGCTTAAGGCTACAGGATGTTTATCAGGGATCCAACCTGATCTATGCTACTGGGCAGTGGGTAAAACGGCCCTTAAAAACAAACAATCAAAACCCAAAAAAACCTCACTCAACCAAAACTCCTGAGTTTTCCTAGGCAAACCAGCTTCATCCAGCTCCCCTTCACCTAATTAACCCAAAACCTTTAAATCTTACAGAAAACCCAGCAACCTAAACTCACAGACTTTGAGAGACAAAGTCGACTGGCTGCTGAAGGTTGATTTCTAGCCCATTGGAAGATACTTTATGTGTATGGCTCAGTTGGCTCCGTTATTAAATTAGCAGGTTACAAAGCTGTTGGTACACCATGCTCTGCACTGGGACATTAAGCTTTGGGAATTTTCCTCTCAACACTGGCATTTCATTATCTGCTTCTGTTGATTATTCAGATTGCATTAGATGTCAAGGCTTGCTAGATTCAAAGACCTCACCAAGACAAAGACAGTTATATCCATCACAGACAACGCCGAGGAAATGAGTACAAAAGCTACACCATCCCTCAGGATAACAAGTGAATGGTATGATATAAAATATATCACACCATGCTTTATTTAAAAGCCTCTTGAAATGTCATAATAGCTTAGATTTGATAGGGGGAGGTGGGGAGGAGGGGGAAATCCACCCAGTTTCAAGATCCCGGTCTACAGACAGAGCTCAGTGAATTGCACTGGTTTTGGTTCTCACATCTATAGTTCATACATAGCTGACTTCTGCAGTACAGACACATTCCAACTCTGAAAAGTGGGAGGCATTTATACAACAGAGAACAAACTAATTAAGAAATTACACTTCCATGTCCTCTTCCAAAAAGAGAGTTTGGTGCAAGAGCAGATCCAGTCCCCCAGTGCCCCAGCAGCCTGAAATATCCTCTATGGACAAATAACAGCTGCACCTAAAGATAAAACAACCCCATGGTCTGCAGCTCCAAGGCAGCCTCCTCCTTCCTGCCCCAAGGGCAGCCCCAATGGGACCCTCCAGCAGCACCTCAGTGCTCCAACCCCTGCTGAGGCTCCCTCCTGCCTGCCACAGGCACCGTGAGACTCTCCAAGTCAGAGATATTCGATCCCACACCCTCACTCAGACACAAACAGTGGAAAATAGCCCGCACAGCCAGAAAATTGAATTTGTTTTTCTTTAATACCAACAAGAAATAAAAAAAAAGTGGAGATTGCCTAATTATTCTCTCAGCTAACCATTTTAACCTTGTTTCCTCCTACTAAGTGAATATCTTATGTGATTTCTGTGCTAAAAGCAGCTGAATGTCAGAGACATTGATCTTGGCTCCAGACACTGTTTTTGTAGGGTTTGGATCTACTCTGGTTTGGCACCACGTTATTGGTTCCTGTCACTGTCAAAGTGCCCCTTTCTGGTTTGTTTTTGCTTGCTCACAAACATCAGTCCTTTGGAGGGCAAGCACCAGCCTAAGTACTTGGGGCAGTTAAACTGTCGTGGGAGGAGACACTCCTCGTATCCCCAGACATCCTCTTGGTGCTTACAGGGCCACTCAGATGTACCAATGGGGTGGGAAAATTATTTTCACATTAATTCACTGCCTCACTTCTATACCAAAATCACTGTGGACATCACTGCCATCAGGTACCCATCCACCAGCACAGTGGGAGCAGGCAATGATGGTGTTGAAGCAGCAGGACTTACACTCCTGGCTTGGAACCACAATTTTAGTTTGGAATATAACAGGTATGTCAAACGAGAGGGAAAAACCTTCTGCTCTGTGCAAGCCCAAGGCTCATTAAATTATTTTTCTTTTTTCATAAAAACCTTCAGCATTCACAGCATACTTGTGGCTTTTATTTCTGTTACCTTCTCCCCAAATACTGGGTGCTGTCTCCAGCTCTCTGCACACTCTCTGGAAAACAAGTACAAAGCATTTTTCCCCCATTCTAGGATGATACACTATAAAGGCACATTAATCACAGAGCTCATATTCATTTATTCATGCCATTATAGACAAGAAATATTATTTGGTTTTAAAGGTTTCTTTAACAAATGAAGGTTGAGGTGCCAAAAGAGAAAAAGAAAGAAGGAAATGGAAATAAAAGAAAGCTACATCAAAATGTTAAACATGGGAGAATATCGAGCCAGTGCACGCATGGACTTCTTGCCAAAATCACTTGAAAGACTTTCACAACTGAAACCAGGACAGAATAAAAGGAATGAAAATTTTGAACAATTGAAAACAAAAAAGGTGAACAGAGTCTGGCTGAAGAAACTTAACTGTGCTCCAAAGGCATTCCCACTATCCACAAGAGCCCAAGAACTTCTCAGAGGCTGGAGTTACCCTTCCCTTGTCAGGCAGTGCCAGGACAGGGGTCCTGTTGATGACACTACTCAGTCAGCATTTCACATCCAGCCACAAACCATAACCCCAGGTGCCAGGCTCTGGAGGAACAACTTCTGCAGATGGCTCAAAGCAGGGGAAGGGACAAGCATGGTGCTAGTTGGGAAAACAAGCAAATGTAGCCCAGTTCAGATTCAGGTTCAGGGGACCATCAGCCATCCCTTCCCAAGTGGGCATGAGAAATGTGAAAGCAGAGAGGGACAGGGACATATGGAGAGAAAGATGTATGGACAGGGCCAGTGTTGGATCTGGACCATCTGTCAGAGAAGGCTACTCATTTCCAGCTCAGCCTGCTTTGAAGACTCAACATCGAGTTTTGACTCAAGAGCATCAAAGACAAGTAACAGATGTGGGTTTTGGAGCAAACAGCAGGAACAGCCAAGAAGGTGCAGTGAAACCCAAGAGCTTCTTGTTGTCCACGCTAAAAGCCCAATGAGGCAGAGGGCCCTGTGAATACCTCCTGTGGGAAGATGTTATCCACAGGAACAGCAATTGCTCTTGAAACCTAATTAGGTGCCTTGCCTGCACCAAAATGTCAGAAGGAAATAAAGGTGTCTGATCCAAAATTGTCAAGTGCCTCCCAGCATTTCCATAACAGATGGTGTGATTTTTGACAGAACTGTGATGCGTGAAGTCAAGATTCATCTGCAAACTGCAGATGATGAAGACATGATTAAGGAATTAGGAATCACTCTTGGAGCTGGTGGTCTCAATCAATTAGTTTCCATTTCTTGAATGCTTGCCAGTGTAAAGTCTGTTCTATAGACCATTTGCAAATGACCAAGGACACCTAAGTTGCCAGTAGTTTCCTGTAACAGACAGAAAACACAGTAACTGATAAAGCAAAAGGTGAATGCAAGTTATTAAGTCTTCCAAAACTCCTTGTTCAAATTCCAAGTTGGCCATTATTTTATAGTTAATCTTCTGTATGTTTGTGGTGATGAGGGAGGCAGATGTTTAATTAGTTTTAACAAAAAATTCCATTAAAAATTGTCTTGCTTCTACTGAACTAGATTTATAACCTGTGTAGACAGAGACAATTGAAAAGCCAGAGAAAAATATTCCGTGGGGAATCCAAGAAAATCTGTATCTCAGAACATTTTCTCCTACACTTGGGGGACCTTCAAGGTCTGTAGACTCGGATAGAAAAACCACTTGCATTTTTCAGCTGTCACCATCACTTATTCACTTAACAAAGGAAAAAGAAAAGCCTAATTACTCATGGGCCCCTTTTTAATTTGCAGGGTTAGCGAAGTTTGAGAGAGGGAAAAAAAAAAAAAAGTAAAGAAAAGAAAAACACACAGATGAATTATCCATGCACTTAGAGCATTAAGAAGATAACAATGTTTCTAAGGCAGGTTGGTCCAGAGGGGAGTCTTCGGGAGGCATTACAACCCACAGTGCTATTCCAGCCTACCACTAACATCACAGGGTAGCAAGCAGTTTGCAACCCTCTGCATTTTTTTATTTGCATGTTTTTAAGTAATATTTTGCTCAGGGAATTGTTTTAATGTTATTCTAACCAAACAACCTCTTCAAGGCAATTTGTATACCCACCCTCCTCATGCACCACTTCTCCAGAATCCTCAATTCAGCAGGTCCAGCAAGCAGAGAATTTTTTTCCTGTACCAAAAAAACAAAACAAAACAAAAAACCTAAGCTAGATTACTTAAAATAAAAAGTGTCTTTTCATCATAGCCTCACCAGCTGCAATAGGAAAACCCTCCTCATGCAGACAAACTGTTGTGAACAAACAACTAAAAAGCAGTTCCAAGATAATGTTTTGCAATCATATATTTTACTATCATTCTGTTGAGCACAGAAAGACTTACAGTTGTGGTTATTTTGGCTCTTCAACCCTGGAAGTGCCCCACACATACTGCTGTTACTGAGAACAGATCCATCCCCAGGAGGCTGCTAACATGACTTTACATGTGTTGCAATTTTCTTTCCTGTTCTCCTAATTAACACTGCTGTGAAACTGGTTGCTCTCCCTTAACCTAACAAATTTTAACATATGAAATAACATCAACGAACCCATCAATTAATTATTTGAAAGTACCAATAAAAACATGGTTTGGGGCACTGTACAACCACCTCGATGTAAATTGGGCTTAAATATAAAGCAGTTCCCTGCCTGAGCTGAAAGGACTTTCTTCTGATCACAGAAAAAGCCTGTAAGTACAATGAGATCTTGGCCTTTTTCAGGCTGCATTCTCATGTTTTCCAATATGAAAGGAAAAAAAATGGCAAGCACATTGCTTTCAGGGCAGATTTCAGCCTTACACAGAATTGAAATTTTCGTCTTAAATAACACTAACCTTTTGCCATTGTAGCAGTAAACTACATTAGTCAAGACCATTTTTTAAACTGCTGTTAAGAAAAATAAGTTTTGCTAGTAAACAGAATCCTGTGTCTAGATTGGGTCTGAAAAGCGTCTGCTAAAACCACCCAAAGAGAAAGATGTAGCAACAGCAGATTCTCCTTCATGCAGGAAAAGTTCTTTCCTGGAGATAAAAATCTCTCCCCAGGCTCAGCCCCCAGCCCTTTCCCAGGGTGTTTAGATGCATCTGACAGGAAATTTTGGACTCTTTCTCAGTGGGGTCAGGCCTCTGAAGAGTTTTTGCAACACCCGACACTTTGGTCAATAATTGCATCATTAGAGGTTGCATCCCTGCCCTTCACCAGCAAATTTCCTCCCTGGCACCAGGGAGAGAGCCTTTGGAGGCTCACACTTCATGGGGAGCAAGAGCTGTAAATCAATATACAGAAGCAAATCCCAGAAGAAAAGGGTCATATCAAGGAGAGGTCGTGAAGGTCTTTGCATTTCCATCAGGAGCAGGGAGAGCACAGGAGGTGGCTGCAGCCCCAGGGTTCAGCTCCTGCCTCTGGAACCATCCCACTTCCATGGCTAGCCTGACCCAGCAAACCTCCACTGTCACCTCAAGGCCAGTCCCTGCTCAGAAAAAGCTCAGACGGTTTAGATTATCCTCCTCCCTTTCTAAAATGTGTCTTGTACTTGTGCCCAGGGTAGGAGCAGTTTAGATAGCATAAATAGAAATAAATGATAACTATAAAGCAAATAACAGCAGTGTGGAGGGAATGGCATCTCCCAGAATGTGTTAAGGCAGTGTTAAGAAACACAGAACAAGCACTGAATATCAGATCAGGAAGAATGTCTTTTTTCTCCCTCCTCTTCTCCCTGGTGAAACCCCAAGGCATTTCTTGCTCTGCTCTGAGGCACAGTGCCAGCGCCTCATTTAACAGAAACTTGTTTTCTGGCCAAGCGTAGAGACTGGGAAACTCTGGTCAATCAGAAAATGTCCTGCACAAACTATTGAGAAATAGTCCAGTGCTGGGATTTTCTAAAGCTCTTCTTTACCTCCTATGACAGCAACTTACAGAAAGCACCAGCAGGAGGACTCTGTTTTCTCTCCCTTTCCCCAGTTGAAGTCATCCCTCCCTCCTTCCCAGCTCAGACACAGGCCTCCTTCCCTGAGCACATCCTATTCACCAGCCTTCCTCAGGGACACTTCCACTCTCTTACTCTTCTGAACTTACCACTCCCATCTGGTGTCTTCATCACTGAAGGGATGGTTTGTAGGAAGGAGTATGGAAGCAAGATGTGTGCATGGTACAGGTGCCTAAGGAATCTGTTGAGAACTATTCTCCCAAAGAATATATTTTACTACACCATGTCACTCATCCATTTGGTCTGGTCAATGGATGTGGGCAGAGGGCACTGCTTGCAAAGGCTTTAGAGCCCTGCATGGATAATAATGCAGGGCATCAAAATACAAGGAAGAAAATAAATGCCAGATGTAGAGTGATACTAATGTCACAACAGACTTGGGAATTTCCCACATCTCAAACAAGGTGAATCCAAGGAGGATTCCCAGAGAGCTGCTTTTCCCCACCCAAAGCAGGGCTAAGATCCCTGAGCACAGGGAGGGGAAGAAACACCCCAGGGATGTTGCAAGCAGAATGTTCAAGGCAGTGATGGAGTTAATGAAACTTCAGCTTTTTGAGGGAATTGAATATGGAATTGAGTATGGCAGGTGAGAAACAACCAAGGGATGTGTGTGACAATACAACAACACTGAGCAAGAGCCTTCAGGATCTAGATGACTTTGGCAGGATCCAGAGCCAGCCCCAGGGTAATAGAAACACTGCTGCCCAAACAAACTAGAGCAAGCATCAAGATGCTGTTCAGCATATAAAACAGATGGCAAAAAGGCACAGGGCTCCTCCTGGCAGGTTCAAAGCAAATCACCAAGAACTGGAGGATTATACCAGGGAAGAGTCACTGCATGCCCTGCTTCTCATATAAGGCCACCATTTCAGACTGAGGTCTCTTCAATGCAGCATCACTGAGGGGAGTGAGGGGGAACTCTTGCATGGCAGGAATGGAATAAAAAATAAATATAACTCTGTATGGTTCCAAAACTAAATGAATACTTAACTTCAATTTGCACTCAAAAAAGTGGATTTTGAGTGCTGAGACACAAGTAGGATGACTAATACGAATGAGTTAATAGAAACGAAAATCACACCCATCTGAAGTGGAAGTAAAAACCAGAGCTTAACGCACTCAAGTTAGGAGAATTGGGTAATTCCCTAGGATAATGATAATTAAAAAAATAAATCTATCAAGGCATAAATGGCAGTGTGTGCTAGGAAACAGCAAATATAAAACTATGTTTAAGAGAAGCCCATTAATCTGACTGCAATAGTGTGCAAGATTTCGTGAACAAGTTATGAGGGGAAAAATAATTAAAAGATATGGTATTTAATGGAAAGCTGTATAAAATGTATCACGGGTGTACAAAGAGAACCTCATGCCAGACTGAATCCAATATCTTTTTTTAGAAAGATAACTGGTTTTCAACAGGAAAAATGTGGTTGGTTTAATCTATTTGGACATCTGTAAGAAACTTGGAAATAAAACTGCATGAGAAATTGCTGGTTGGAACCAGAAAAAAAAAGAAGAGGTACTACAAGAATTAATAGCAGGTGAGGAACTCACCAAGGAGGTGACCAGAGGGGATATCAGTCCTGAAGGAGGATCAGCTCTCATGGACTGAGCTCAAGGACAACCTTGCCTGGCACTGTTGGTTGTATCGTGGCTCAGACAGGACAACTGCAGACTCTGATGGAAACATGGGTGGGAGACACCAGCTCCAAAAAGGCTGGGCTTTACTGCACAGGGAACAGAAAGTGACCTCCAGGACTGAATTAATAAAGTAGGACTAAAAAGAAAAAAAACCCAACTCTAAATTCACTCCTGCATTTAGGCATTAATGAACCTCTGTGGTCTGACATGAGAGCTCACCAGTTGGAAAGGCAGAGATCAGCCCATCTCAGAGTACGCAAAGTAGCCATGAAAGAGAGAAAATGAGTCCTAAAATACACCAAATCAGGAATTTCTGTGTAGAAGCCACTCAAAACCTTCATTAAAGAGAGGAGTGAGGTGCCCACTAGGGATAAACACACCGCTTCATTGCTCACATTTTGGAAAGCTTGAATGGCAGCCATTATTCAGATATGCGCATGTCCTTTCCATCAATGGCTATAAAACTACCACCTTGAGGTCAGTAATATTGTTTAAAAAACCCCAAACCACACACATACACACAAAACCTCACCCCCCAAACAAACAAACAAAACCAACAACCCCAAAAAAACCACACCACAAAACAAACCACAAAAAACCCACACCAAAAAAATCCCAAAACCACAAAAAAACCCAGACCAAAAAACTCCCCAAACCACAAAAAAACCCCCCAAAACAACCAAAACCAAAAAACCCACCAACCAAAATTCCCCTCAGGTTGTGTTTGGCTGAAAACAAATAGCCAACAGATCCTTCCTGGTGATAGGCACAAGTCCCAGCTCAGCATTCCCTATCTGATAGCTGTATCCCACGTGGAACAGACTGCCAACAAAACATTTTTTCCATGCTATGTTCTCACCCTCCCATCTTTTATCTTAGACTAACCTTAAAAATTTAAGCCACTGGTAGGTTTCTATCCTTGGTAAAATTCAATTTTCACATCTTAGATACTTAATAAAGCTACATGCAGAATGAGCTTTTTTTTGTTGTTTGTTTTTTGTTTGTTTTTTTTTTAAGAGAATGTAGCGATTTATTGTCCTTTGAAGTAGATAAGGACAGTGGTGTATGTCCTTAGTTTTAGCAAAGTTCCGCAGAAATTTTATGTTTAAACCATCCGGTTTCTTCCATTTGTCTCCACAGCTGCAGCACAGCTTTGTTTCTGCACATAGTTTCAGTCCATCCTCTGTCTCTCCTCTGAAAGCTCAGTCACATTATTGCAAATTACACAATGTGAGGTTTGCTCTGTAGTGGCAAAGAGGAGGTCCAGATAAACCACCCCCAACTTTACAGTATGGATATTGCTGATGCACCAAAGACGGACGTGTGACAAACCACCTGCCCCATGAGGACCAGCAGCACTGATGTGTAGCTTAGAAAAATACATCCCTTGGCAAAGGAGAGGACCAGGACCATTCTCCTGCCATCATTGAGGGAAACTCAGTGTTTATTTATGGCTATCAATCAATATAGTCCTGGCACAAGTCAAACCCAACCTATTGTGGAAAAGCCCAAAGCACAACTTCCCTGGACCGTGCCGGGCAAGTCCAATACCAAACAGGAATGACATTGGTCTGCACTGCAGCTGGTTGTGTTGCCACTTGGGAGACCTTTCCACAAAGGCACCTTCTCATTGCCTTGCAGAAGCAAATTCCCACCCCAAGTTTTCCCCAGGCACAGTGACTCCTCAGCTCCGAGACCACAAGCTCAATTCTCCCCATATTGGCAGAGTGGCAGATACTTTGTCAGCATGAAAATGTCTGTATGGCTATTAAAGAAATAAAATCCGGAAAGGCTGCGCACACCAAGTGCTACTAAACTGCTATAAAATTCAAATCGAGCTGCATTGCATTGCACAAACTTCCCCCAAACCCACCCTAAGTAAGGTTATTAAATGGAAGTGACTCAAGAGCTGTAGAGAAAAAACAATATGAAAATTCCTGAGAAGCCAATGCATAATTTTCCCATCTCAAGGCCATAATGTGGCAGTGCTAGGAAGGTTTCCTATTTTGGAAACATCAGGCAGGCACATTCTGTCTCCATCCCAGCATGCCCTAATCAAAAGCATCCTGATCTCAGGTTCAGCAGCTATTTGCAGGAACAGCCAGCAGCACACAAACGATCAGAGATATTACAGGAGGGATGAGTCCTGCACAAGCAGCCTTAGCGGGGTCTTCTACCCTCCCAAAATATGTTTTGTGCTTTAATATCTCCATACACTGCTGCAGGAACCAAACAGGAACAATATAGCCAAGATGTAGCTGTACAGTCAAACCAGGATTTCCAGAGCATTGCTCAGTCAGGGATGCTGAAAATAATTTGGTTTAATTGTACTTTCTGTGGCTAGTCATGCAGCCTTTGGGTACAGTGAAAGGAGCAGGGAGGAGGTTGGGAGCAGGGCAAGAAGGTGCCGAACCAGCCTGCGAAGCACCTGCAAAGAGCAACAGCATGTAAAATTAGAAGTTGGCTTTCTAATAGGAGACAGAAGAAGGTCCAGTCCTGAAGTAATTTAAGGTTTAACCGTTTTAAAGAGGCTCAGCCATGCAGTGACTCACAGCTCTGCCCTCCCAGAAACCAGAGGCTCAGACATTGTGAAATGGAAATCAATGTTGATGAGCCAGACCTCACTTTTCATTACAGAAATAATGAATAAACAGCTACTCCTCGCAGAGGGCAATAGAAAACTTTACAAGACTATCAACAATTTGAATCTTAACAAGCTTAAAATATATGAATACCACAAGCATTTGATCTTTTATGAGAGAGAGAAGAATATTAATTTACTGCTGAAGAATATTTTGTTTTTTCACCTCCTGTGATGAATATCTCAGTCAAGACAAAATCAAATCAGTTTGCATTACTAGTTGTGTGTCATCAGATCATGCTCCTCAGCA
This sequence comes from Corapipo altera, assembly GCF_003945725.1. Classification (NCBI taxonomy): domain Eukaryota; kingdom Metazoa; phylum Chordata; class Aves; order Passeriformes; family Pipridae; genus Corapipo; species Corapipo altera. The sequence goes on along the minus strand of NW_020884889.1, from coordinate 7,034,231 downwards.
TTCAGAAGGTAATTGAATAAAGTTTTTAATCTTAGATGACATTCAAACATAAGTAAACAGTTTTCTCACTATTAAAAAAAAAAATCACCCTTACTTAACAGGCAGCAGACACAATAATGGTTTTTAAAGAGATTGCAGTATTAAGCTGAACAAAGGGACAGAGTTGACAGTGTCTCTTCACTAGTCTGTTGAAAACAGTTTGCTTGCAAACATTAGAGTCACTGTCTCAGAAGCTCTCTGAGAAGATTAGCCATACATGGAGATGTCCAGAAATTTATAGAAGACAAATTATATTTGCAGAAGGTTAAATGCAAGATTTAAAAAATACACAAGAAAACTGGTACAATTTATATTCCAATCTCTTATTATTTCTCTTAATTATTCTGCTTCTGCTATTAGCTTTTGGGGAAAATATGAGCATTTTGTCCTAAGAGTTGATATTTAATTGAAATAATAATCATGAGAAAAGACAATACATAAGCTTAGTAATCAGTATTTTTTTATTTCTGTTCATCCTTTTAAAGAAATACCTGGAAATACTGCCATTGAAAAACTGCAATAGCTTTCACCAAAAGCCCTCTTTAAAAGAAAAGAAAAGAGGGCTTTGTTTCTGACACACGGGCAGCTTGCACAGCTGCTCCCTGCTCTCCCAGGTGCCCTCTCCAGTGCCCAGTCCAGATGGACCCTCACAGTTCTGCAGAGAGCACACAGCCACAGGAAAGCTTATGGGATCACTGAAAAAACACCCACAATTACAACTCCAGTTTTCTTTATAACCTGCCTGCAGTCAGTGGTTTGCTGCCCCCAGGCCCCCGTGCAGGAGGAGGACAGGCTGCAGTGCTGGCACAGGGAGAGGATGCTCATGCTGCTGAGCCACAGGGCAACACAGCCTGGGCAACCTCCCAGGGCTCAGCCACCACAGGCACCACTACAAAAGCAGTGCCAAAAAAGCTGCTTAAGGGTGTTTTCCCCCCTTTTACTTTTGGTTGAGTCCCCTCAGGAGACAGTCCTCATTTCTCCTGTGCCCATTCTGACGGCACTGGGGAAGCCAGTGCAGCTCAGGTACTGGTGTTCAGCTCTGCCTCCACTCACTACCTTCTTGGGCATATCTGCCCTTTGGAGGATTTAAGGAAATCAATATCCTCTGGTCTATAAGTGAGACACAGTACTTCTTCCTAGAAGCCTTATATTTTATTAAAACAGTGATGTAGTTAAAAAAAAAAAAAGTAGGAAGGAACACACTTGCCTGGAAGCCTTCCCCACTGCCTTCTATTACCTTAATACAGATATTGCAAACCTCCTTCTCTAGACATATGAACTTTTAAAGAGCTTGCAGAATTTGCTGAACACTGTGAAACTGGCTCCACCTTGACACAACAGTTTCCCACAGTACCTGCAATATCATCCACCTGAAAGCGTCATTGCCATCAAAACCCAGCCTGCCTGCTAAATTGAGTGGTCCTGCACAGACTGCAAAATTCCCCCAAGATGAAGGCAAAGTAGTTCATAAGAAAACAACCTCCAGATTAGCACTGAATTCACCCAAGCCAAAATCCCCCCGGGATTTCTTCAGAAGTCTCAGCTCCTGGTTTCAGGGAACCAGCCTCTCCCTCGCTGCCCAATCTATGCATCAAAATATCCCCTGTCCTGCTGCCCTGCACCAGGCTTGGTCCTGCTTAACCTGCATGGTGCCCACTATGTCCCCACACATTTGGGAAACCCCTGCAGTCAGAATTGCTCTCTGTTGAGAATGGTTAACAATCCAATTAGCTCAAAATTAGCTGTTTTTAAGGTGCAAGGCAAGAAGATGTTTAAGTCAGGAGGAATCCTCCTCTTTAATTAACTTTGGTGGAAAACAAGTTTGTCAGATCAGGTATGGATATGTTTGTTTTGGTTCACTAGATTTCTTAATAAACACATTAGGTGTAACGTTCTAAGCTGAGCTTAATTGCACAGCTATAACAAAATTCAATAAAGAACATAGTTAACAATTACTAAACTGCAGCAGCTCCTGTTATTGCTGCTAGAGTTATTACAGATGGTGGTGGTCATCTGGTTCCTCTGGAGCCGAGCAGAGCAGGGACTGCGCCAACCCATAAAAGAGGCAGAGAAGGGGAGAGACTAATATACACTTAAATAACTGTGTAGCAGGGTCTTGTAAATTCCAATTTCTGTTGACACTGCTTCCCATGGAGAACAAACAGCTTTGGCTGGCGTGGTCCATGCTTCTCCCACCCAGGAGCTGTTCTGTTCCCTCACTAAGAGCTGAACTCACTGTGAGCTTTTCTGCAGAGATGCCCCAAGCAAAGGACTAGTCCTGCCAAACTCTCCAGCAACACCCCATGGATGGAGCATCAATTGCTCCTATAGCGCTCACTCATAGGCCAGGTAGGAGTAATGAATTGTTTTTCTTTGCAAGACAGTAGGTGGCTTTAAGAATTTCTGTTCATGACCTGGAAATTCTTGGAGGGAAGAGCAGAAGGAAAAGACACCACGAGCAACTCCCAGCTGCCAGGGACATGCCATCACAGCTCCAAGGATTATGAGGCTTTGCCCAGTTTCTCTACCAGAAGGGCACAGCAAACCAAAATGCAGCGTGTTGTTCAATATCAGCATCATTGGAGCCTCAGACAGTTTTTTGGGTGTTTTTTGCCCATGTGCTGCACAAACTTGACTGATGAGGAGCACTCATTTTGCAGAAAGAGGAGTCACTGCTTCCACACCCATAATCTTGCTCTGACTGCAGAGGAAAGCTGGACTGGAGCTGTTGGAGAGTCATCCTGCACACTGCTAGTGCAGAGTGACTGATTATGCAGGAGCATGGCAAAGGTAGATCAGGTGAGACCCTATGAGCCCCTATACCACAAGCAGCACAGAGCAGCTCTGCACACTTCGGATGAGACAAATCCCACTCCAGGAAACCCTTCGAGGACAGACCCTTCACATCCCAACCCATGCAAGTCCCACACTCTGTACAAGCTGACCCAGCCAAGGCAAGGAGCAGCAGTGACAGAGACACAAATAATTCTAGTTTTGTTTGACATAGCTTCAAATTTCTATTCCTCCTGATAAGCTGAGCAGCTGATCCCAATACATATATATATATATAGAACACATTCCTGTGATGGATGTCTTCCCTTCCTACCATATCGCTCAGTCAGCACACAAATTAACCTCAGTCAATCAATCATTCTGCTATCAGCACCTATCACCATATATTAACTCCAGTGATAAGACAGTAATAAGACAAAGTTTAGAAATAGACCTCTAACCTCTGGCTGGTGCAAATGAGTTTACACAGCCCATACTTTCACAATCCCATGAGAAGCAATAATACTTACTACCTCTGGTTTAATGATGAGCACAGACTGCGTATCTGTACTTTTACAGATACCCTGGAGAAAGGTGAGGGAAAATGCACTCCATAAGCATACTGATGAGTTATGTAGAAGTGCTCCCAGTACTCATTAGATCCTTTAATATGATGTACTCTATTAAGAGGAACGGAGACTGGACAAATCACTGTACTCTGTTATTTTGCAAGTGATAGGCAGAGAGGCTGTGGACAGTAGGAAGTTCTCTGACCAAAATTTAATCAGACAGAAGACAGTACACAGGGTTTTTGCTGCTCTTCTACTCATCGTCCCTGAAGAGGAAAATAATGATCCTTGCTCGGTTGTGCTGGTGGAGAAGAATTACTGCCATGCTGGCGGCAAGGGTTGAGGGCATTTTCTTCACAAAATCATCTCCAAGAGCTGTTCACTTGTTTTGCCTCTTCCCAAAAGCCAATCATGTCCCAAGCCACCCATTGCACATACCCTCAAAATGGTATAATTTGTTCCACTCCTTGGTAAAGTCCATTTTGGCCTAAAACAGGGACAATTTAGAAAAGCAAAATATATTCGACTTCTTTTGGTAGATGAAGCATATCAGTCATGGAAAAGATCTGCAATTTTCCTCCCTCCGCTTGGAATTGCAGACTGTACTTGGCCTCAGGTGGTTCAAAGCATTTATGTTTGGAAATTCTGGTTGAGTGCAACTAAAATTGTGCATTACCAAACAAGGGAAAATGCAAACATTGTCCCCAAGGGATCTGTGGGTGCCTGACTGACATACTCCTCTCCAGACCACTCAGCCTTCTGAGGTGGCATCATCAGTGACTCAGCTGTCATTCCTCCACTATTTGGTGAATATTCTCTATTCAAAGGCAGTAAGAGCCAGAAGAAAGAAATAACCCATTTCAGTTGTGTCACAGCAGAAAGCCTGGAGATCATCAATTAAGGTCAAGGGAAAGAGTTAGGAGGACTAAGAGCACAGGAGCAGTCAGCAGCAAAATATTGCCAATTAACATAAAAAATGCACAAGTTGTTCATTCTATTTAAGCTAGTTAAGTATTGAAATTAATTCTTATGAACTATTAAATAAGATTAAAGTCAAAATTAACTGCCATGCCTGTTATGCTTCGCCTTATAATGGCTTAGTAGTAGTGCTTGCCAAGGAGCATCACCCCACACACAGCACTGATGCTGCTCCCTCTGGGATCTGCCTGTGGATAGTTCCCGTGCATCAGGCAAGTGCTTGACACTTTGTGGATCAGGAGCCAGCCTTGTCCATCGGAGCCACACACATCTAGAGAGGCATTATAGCCAGCAACCACCTCCTGAACATTTCAAGTGACAGCACTCTTCTCAGAGCAGCTTTAAAATCCCCCCCTTCCACATGTTGGCTAATTAGTCTCTCCTAAAAATACATCGTTTGCCCTGGAGACCAAGAGGATTAAGTCACAGACTTTTTTTTTTTTTAAAAGACGTGATATTTTTATAGGAAGAAAATTTGGTAAATATATGGAAATGAGCAAACTCTCCTAAAAGGTTCTCTGATTTTAAGTAAAGACTGTTCTGCATCACCAGCTGTTTATATGCGCTGATTGAAGGCTTAATTGACAAGGGGTAATTGCTTATTCTTTCTAATATATGATGAATTACATTTTTGTGACTCAGCACACCATGCTGATGAGAAGCCTGGCTAAACACTTGAGACAGAATCAGTTCAGAGAGCAGGAGCCGCACACACTTTTCAACAGAAGGGGGTCACTTGTCTAACCTGACTGTGTGTGCCTTGTCCCAGGCTCTGGAGAGCCATGCTGAGTCTTGAAGGAAGCTGTGACACCACCCAGGAGGGCTGGGTCTCCCTGGCACTCTGAAATAGCTCCACTGATAGTGCTGCAGTGGTGCCAGCACATCATCCCTGGTATGAATCTGCTATCAAACACAGACAGATTCCAAGTGTACAACAGGATCAGAGTTCAAAACTGTGAGAGGGCTTAAACACTGAGTAATCACTAATCAGGTAAATGTAAGACCTACTTAAGACTACAAGCATTTAATAATGCTGATAAAAATTAGCAAAGGCTGATAATTGCCTTGCAGAAAATGCAGCCCAAGGAATGAGTGGGAAGAGGATTTAAACTCCTGTAGTATTTGAAAGTAAAAGATTTTTGTCTGTCCTTAAAATGCTTCACAGGACTTTAAACTAGGCAAAGGGTTTTCAGGAAGGGTTTTATGGATTTGAGAAGTGCACGTGGGAATCTTTCCAGAAGTCTTAGCAATTAAGTTGGAAGAAGGTATTACTGAGTGACCTCAAGTCGAACCAATTCCACAGGCTTAGCCCAAGAGCAGAAAAATGCCTCGTTGGTTTAGCATGGCTGTCAGGTTGGTACAAGGTCTGGTTGGTGTTGACACACACAATTCTTCCTTGATCAAACACTAATTTCAGTGCAAATGCTTCAGACAAGTGAGACAGGCCCTGGTGGTACATTATGGATGCTCTCACAACCCACCCCAACTCTAGAGACTTCAAAGGCTTTAGATGAGGCAGTCATAATACAGGTGTATCTCCAGCTCCGTTTTATCAGATGAGAAGCTTTTTGAACTCTAAGGCAAGGATATTCTAAGGCTCTTCCTTTTCTGGATGTTCATCCTGTTTGTGTGGTCACTTATTTTACCTAATGTTTTTTAATTCTGGCTACAGAGTGTAATTGGCCGAGATTGGTAGGTATGCAGTTAAAAGTTTGCAGTTCCTTTTTAAATTAAGGCTTTCTTGAAAATAACCTATATCATATATTTAGTGAACTCAAAATATTTAATGCTTATTCAGTAAGTTTCACTGGAATTAATTTTTGTTTTATATCCAAACAACACTCCTGATAGGTTGAAATACAGTATGTCTTAAAACTAAAATCTGCTGTTGGGAGATGTAATTTAATATTTCCTTCAGATAAAGGCCAACACTAACGAAGACATTTCTTGAGCAACTTTATTGTTCCGAAGAGCTATTAAAGGATGGAAAATAAGTTACATATGCAGAGGCCCAGGGTTCATCTTCCATTGTGGGGCACCCAAAGGGTGCTTTTCCGAGTCAAAGCTGGACAAGGAAGAATCAAGGTTGGACTATATCAGCTAGATCAGATCTTAAGATGGAGTGATATTGTCCTAGAAGGTGCCACTGAAGAGTCTCAGCAAAAGGCAGAGAAGCACTAATAAGACACAGACTAATAGTCACTTTGGCTTTTCTGTTCTTTCCTAAGGGAGGGAAGAGTCTGTAACAGCAAGAGAAGTGGTCCCAAGCAGCAGCTGAAGCTCCAGGAAGCCTTCCAACCCCACCATGTCTCCAGGCCTCCATACCCATATGTTTCATTAGTGAGTTTGCCTGGTTGGAGAGGTGGAGTACACCCTCTTTATCACACCAAGGACCAGCCCTTATTCAGTGCAGTGACTTGCCACGCAGTGTTAAAGGCTTTGCAATGGGACATGGGAATACAACTCACGTAAAAATCACCACTTCAGGCTTCTGCTGTTTAATTCAGGAAGACAAGAAGGGAATGGTGGAAAGCTGTGAGGCTGGTTTGTGTCTTCGAGGCTTTTTAGGGCTCCAGCAGCGATGCCCAGTTAACACAAACAGCCAGTGCCAAGCACACGCCAAAGCACAAGATGCAGATTACTCTGCAAAATAGACATCAGCTTCCCACCTGCATGCAGTGTGTTTTCCAGAGGCTCTGCTGCATCCCACCAAGTTGAATTGTTTTCTTAACCTACTGCTGTAAGCTATGGGTTAAGAAACAATACAACAGAAAAGAGGAGAAATGAGGACAACACAAAGAAAATAAATCTGCACTTGCTCTCAAGGAAACTGCTGGCACACTCACAAAGCACAGCACTAAGACTGCCAGAGTTCAAGAAGTGTTTGGACAACACGCTCAGGTACATGAAGTGATTCTTGGGGTGGTCCTGTGCCGGGCCAGTTGGACTTTGATGACCCTTGTGGGTTCCTCCCAGCTCAGAATATTCTATGATGGAATAGCCAAGAATTAAATGGCAGTGACTGTTCAGCTTGGGGTTTGCTGGCTACGAGTATCTGCTGCACAAGCATCAGGTGAGCTGTTAGGTGATAGGGAGCAGAAAGGGTTAAAAGGCCACTCCAAGGCAGGCAGGTTTGGCATTTCAATAGGGTACTTCTAATTAATTATTAGGACCACAGTCTGGGAACAAGAGAGGGACAGCCAGCCTTAGACCCAGCACAGCAAACAGTTGTGTTTTACAGGGACCACTGGTCTTACCCAGGGCCCTTGGAACACGCAGAGCAAAAGGCTCAAAGAAAGCTGAGGAAATGAGTAAGGAAAGTAAGTGTGCTAGAGATGCAGACCTTTTAATTACAGGCACAGAGAGACTCCTGGCTGGCTTAAAGACAGAGGTAAATGAACTTAAGTTCATTAAGGATCTAACACAAGACAGCCACTGACCTCAAGTGTCAGCACTAAATAGGGTGTAGGAAATTAGCTCTTCACGTTCATCACTGGTTTGTTTCGCATATCAGGATCCCAACAGCCTGAGCATATCTGGGAGTGAGAAGCAAGCAAGATTTTCCTGCAAACTCATGTGGAAAGGACAACACAGGGAGACCAGGGAAAACCAGGAGATCAACCAAGGCACTCAGAGCAGGGACTTTGCAGTCACAAACCTCCGTCTTAGTTTTGCAGCAGCTGGGAGATGCCTCTTCCCACACAGCAGCTCTGGCTTATTATGACAGCCTTGTGCCACCAGCTGACAGAAAATAGCTTTTTCAGCCTTAAGCTCACAGCACCCAAGAGGCCACTGACTTTGTGCTGGCCAACCCCTACCTGATGTGTTAATGAGGACAGTGCAAGAAACCAGAGGTTCAGAAAGAAAAGGTTCAGAGAGTTTCTGAGCTCCAAAAACACACTTGGTTTCTAGTGCCTTCTTCATACTACACAGCTGGGAAAAAAACTAAATCTAAACATAGGCTACCAGGATTGCAGCAGCACTCTTTGCACTAACATACATTAGTTTGTGCTGCCTTCTTGCTCTATCCTTAGAGACTTTTCAATCCAACCACCACCTAAAGCAAGATTGCAAGAAATTGGAAAAAAAACCCCACTTTCCTAGACTATATCAAAGCTGCTGGCAAAGAAAAGGAGAACCTGAGCCTCCTTCTTGCAGGAGATGCTGAGTGAACAGCAAGCTGTACCCAGAGCAAGACCACTGAGGGCACCAGCTGCTTGGCAGAGCTGGACACTGAGACATGTATTGCCATCCCACTTCTGTTGGCAGTTTTTGTCCCAGACCCTGGTGGAAGCCACCCCCAATGGCACAGGTGCTGCCTCACAGCAGCACAGGGATGCACACAGTGCTCCAGAAGAGAACAAGCTGCCTCAGACAAACAAGAGAACTTGAATTCCTGCCCAGCAAACCATCCCCTTGAAAGGGAACTTTCAGATCAGCATTTGTTAATTCTGGAGCATGATTTTTGTTTCCAAGAAACTTTCTCAGCTGAAACAATGAAAAAAATTGCTGGTTTGGCAAAGTTTCTGATTGAGAATTCAAGTGACAGCACGAGTGTTTTGCTGATAACGAAATCATATACATTTTTGTTTTATAGCCACAGCTATTTGCTGCAGAATATTTATGGAATGTGAAAAAAACCTACACACTCAGCACAGCTCAAACTTCTTTCCCCAGCCAGGTCTTTATCAAATCAGAAGTTTTGTCTGGACAAAGTGCAGATGTTAGTGCAGATGTTACCTCCCAGAGGTCCAAACAGACACCTCTGCTGCACATATGGGCCAGCTCATCCTTGTGTATAGGACCAGGACTGCCAAGAGCCATTAGACGCAGCATCTAGGAGCTGCACAAGACTCATCCATGTCCTCAAATTCCTGTTAACTGGGATGCAACAGCCCCTGCTGCTTCGAAGCTCCCAGACTCCCTCCTGTTCCTGGTAGAGCCTCAACCCAGCCACAGCAGCAGCTGGCCAGAGCCCTCCAGCCACAGCATTGCTTTATGCAGCATCCAGCCAAGCCTTCACCAAACAGATCTCACCTGGGAGACCACAGAGGTACACACAGTTGTCCTGCTCCTATGCACAAAGCACATAAAAGCCCACTCAACTGCTCTGTTTTCCTCCTATATTTTAAATTGAATCAAATCAACATGAGTACAAATAGATGCTCTCATATAAGCTGTTTCTAGGCAGCCTGGTATATGAATGTGGTTTTTTATGACTTAAAAGTCTCTTTTTTTTTTTTTTCTTTTTAAACACCTCTTGCAGTTAAGACTAGAATCATAAGGCAATTTCCAGCTCTGGCTCTTGCCTTGCTCAGTTTGCCTAATAGATCTTCAGGCAGTGCTGCAGATTACTTGATTGTTGTAGATCTCACACTGCCACCTCTGAAAAACGGTGTTGACAGACACCGGTGACTGTAGGTCAGAGCAAGCAGCTGGCAAATGGCTACTAGTGCTGCTGTGGGGGAAGCAAGACTATCAAGGCTGGAGCATTTATCAGACTGCAGGAGAGCTGACTTGCTTGCTAAACAGGGTGGGTTGGTTTTTTTCCCTCCATTCAGATGAGGAGGGAGTTGGAATCTCATATGGCTATTTGCTGGAAAGGAACAGCTTTCCAGTCTAGCAATAGCAGTCCTGCCCGAATTACCACTACCCTGACAGCCAGGATATATTGCCTTACTACCTTTTGTAAGAGCAAAATTCATGGATTTGCAGCTACTACCCTCACCATTAATCATCTGTGCTCAGAGGTTTGACTTTTGTGCATCTCCAGAAGAGCCCTTTGATATGCAAAAGCTGTATTAGCCCCCAGGTGATGGCTGTGACATGGGGGGGTCAAAGGCACAACTCAAGACCATGAGTTTTCATTTGGACAAAAACCATGGCAGGAGTGGGGGACACCACAAAGACCCTAGAAACCATCCTTGATACCTGTTTTCCTTAAGGACATGCATATCCTGGACATGTAGAAGTCTCTGACTCAACTGAGAATTGCAGTCCCTGTGCATCAGGTTGGGACACCTTGCTGAACTCTTCAGGCCCAAGTTTCCCAGGTACATGCAGACAGGGCACCCCTCTGAAGTTGTGATGTATCTGCCATCATTACTGAACACAGCTGGTTTCCTTCATTTCTCAGCTGAGCTCATCAATCCATGGAGAGGCTATTACTGTTATTGATGTGCCTCAGACCTCAGGAGGCCTCAGACTTCCAACCCCAAGAGCTTTAAAGTCATGAATTAAGCCCTAAGAGTCATTATTAAAAAAGCTGCAACCATTGCATTATTTTCATCTGCCGTCTGTTTAAATGCTTTAGGCTATACTTAGCTCAAGGTTTCTCTCCACAAGAGCTAGAAATTTACTTGTTCTTAATGAAAAAAAAAGTCCAATAGTCCTGGAGTTATGCAGTGATTTGAACTGAAGTTTTCATTATTGTGATACTTGCAGTTTAGGCAAAATGCTCCAGTGCTTCTAACTTGTCCTTGAGGACAAGCTCAAGGTAGGGAAGGATGAAAATCCAGGATCTGGAAAGAGCTCATCTCACATCATGTGTTCCCACACACCTTCGGAAGACAGAAGTGACACTGTGACATTAAGACAGTGATTTCCTTAGGTACTTGCCTGCACTCCTCATCATTGATTTTAAACCACTAGATCAAGACTAACTTGGTTTACCTTAACTTTTTCACTTGGATTCATTTTCAAGCCATCACAGGTAAATTGGAAAGTAAATCAGATTCAGTTTCCTTATCCACTCTGATGGATCCTCCCCACTCATCACAGACTTCATTCACCTGCTTTCACCAAGAGCAGCACTGATGGCAAAGAATACAGAAAAGAGAATATCTACCCTCAAAACCAAGCTCTTAATTTATTTTTTTTTAAATTTTACATTTTCCTCTTTACCGAATTCCCATTCCCCCAAGTCCTAAAGAGGAGCAAAACTCAAGTACAGCTGATTAAAAGATGTTACAGTATCAGAAGTCCATAGGCCCCAGCCAGAAATAGCCTGTTTAGATTTTAATTACTTCATGTAGCAGAAAGTTTGTGGTTGCAAATTAGAACCCAGTGCTCCTTGAAATCAGTGAAAAAGTGGCACTGAGATCAAACTTGGCCTTGCAAGGAAAGAAAAACCTTCTCTTTCTTTAAGAAGAGCTTTAATTTTTATATTCAGTAGGAATTCAAGGAAAAAAGAATCCAGTATATTTTTCAAGCTGAATAGTGCTTTGGTTTATTTTCTGCTTTATAAAATAATCCTATTGGAAACATCTCTGTGCATATATTCAGTAACTCTATTCCAACAGAACAGGAAGCCCTACCCAATACTGTAGATAGCTTTAACAAATATTGAAAGGATTGCTCTACAAATACCACAGCTCTGCACAGCATTGGAATCAAGAGCATTGCTGGAAGGTGGATGCATCCTCCCCACACATGAGGCTCCTCCCTCTCCTTCCACACACCCTTGCTGTGCAATAGTCCCCTCTAAGTGGCTATCAGCTTAGTCAATAGCAACATAAAGCAGATTTATAGCAAGACAGTCACAAGAGAAAACAGTGAGGAAAGACAGCTTCCCATTGCTGGAAAGGTAATCGCTCCATTAAGGAATGAGACCATTCCCTGAAGTCAGTGGAAAGGGTTTTTATTTGTAAATGAGTGTCCACAAGTATATCTGTGCCTTCTACTGTGCCCCAAGCAGTCCCAACCCAGACAGATTGACTCCTTGGAAGTTGTGAACAGACTCAGACATATGTGGGTCCTCACACCCTTGACAAGGACTAGGCCCTTTGCACAAACCCCATTGCATTTTTGGGTGGCTAGATGCCTACAGGGAAAACTAAAGGACTGAATTTCTCTCAAGACTCTGAACAAACCTGAGTTAAAGTAATTTTCTGATTCAAAACACAACCCTCCTGCCTGAATCAATTAGTATTTCCTGCTGCTGATACCAAGGTCTCCTTTCCAGGGAGCACCGAAAGCTCTAAAGGACCTGGATCACTCACAAGGGCAATAACAATTCCTTTAATAAGTAATTTTTAAACCACCTACCACACTCAGCTATTCATGTCTTTGATACTCATCTGCTGCTTTACTGAGGCCCTTTGTTAAGGCACAACATGATAGACCTGAAGCTCTCTAGGGTGAGCCAATTTTCACAGAATATGGCTTTAACAAATTCTATGTAGCCAACTGGAAAATTAAGAACTGTTCTTTTTTTCTCTGGAATTTATTAAGGTTGAAGTGGTCTTTATAAGTGTTTTCTCAACATGTCAGTGCTACCTAATCAATTGAAGATGAATTAAGGGTTTGATCAGACTTTCTTTCATGGGAATTGACCTGATGATTAGAGACAATACCTTGTGTGTTGCTTCATCCAGTGCAAGGAGAAAAAAAAAAATCAACTGTACCTTGCTACAAGTGGCCAATTTGGGGTACTTGAGTCCACCTGACCTATGAAGCACCACTCAGCACTACTGTTGCCTGTACAACATTCTTGCTTTGCACTTGACTTTGCAGGAGAATAGTCATAATTATTATTTAAATAGCTTAAAATTGGGACAACTTGAAGTGCAAAGGAGCAGAGTGGACCATGCAAACCCAAGCAGCACCATGCAACACCCTGAGGTCACAGCAATGCCTCCTCTAAATCCTTCCTGAGAGAAGAGACAGAAACACCTGATTTTTCTTCTCAAAAAGACAACAGCACCGTCTCCAAGCAGTCAAGGGTGGTTAACAGAGGTAAAACACAGATCTACATTAAAATCAATAAAATCACTAAGGTTAGATAAGACCTCTAAGATCGAGTCCAATCATTAACCCAGCACCACCATGTTCACCAATAAACCACATCCCCAAGTGCCACATACTCGTCCCTTTTGAACTCTTCCAGGAGTGGTGATTCCACCACTTCTCTGGGCAGCCTGTTCTAATGCTTGGCCACCCTTTCAGTGAAGAAATTTTTTGTAATGTCTGTTCTAAACCTCCCCTGCTGCAACTTTAGGCCATTTCCTCTCACCCTGTCACCTTCAGGCATTCAAATTCCCATATCAGGTAACCAGCCATTTCCTAAATCAGTTAAAGAAAAGGCTGGAAAACCCACACCAGCCTTCCCTCCAGCCACCTGCATGGTCTGTAGAAATACCCCCACAAAGAGAGAAAAAGCATCACCATGGAGGCATCTTCCCAGCATCCACGGTGTAGTCCTTCCCTCTCTTAATGCACAGAGCAGCCAGACACTAACCTTAACACAGCTACTTTGACTTGCTGTCAAGGAGTTAGAACTGCTGGGCAATATTGACAAATTTGGCCTGATATCCTCCATCCTGAGATGCTTCTCAGACACACAGTTACTGATGTCTGCCAGAGATCCCAAAACAACCAGGTATTCATTTCAGCTAAATTGTCAAAACAGGAATAGGAAAAAATATAACCCACAGGAAAAAATAGTTTCTATTTGAGTATAATGGATGCCCCTGGGAAGACAATCTTTGTGTATTTGTTGATAGAACAAACTGGTGATGTGACTGGGCCACAAGAGCAGCTAATGAGTTTCTGCAATTATTACAGAAGGTCTGCTCAGGAGAAGCTGGAGATTAGTGTCATGGCTCAGGCCCAGGCATCCCAATTCAGGAGAGATCTCATTCAGACTGTAAGAGGTACAGAGAACCATAGACGTTTAGTTAATCTCACAAAAGGAGGTTAAAAATAACTCATTTCAGTTTGCAAATGAAAGTCTAGTGGTACAATTGCAGTCTTTGAATAGATCAGGGAGATTACCAGCATCAGACCCTGCCTGTTTTTACACTGAGAGCCCCAAGAGTTCCAGTGACCCCTGCCTCCGACAACAATGTGCAAGACAAAAAGCAGTTTGGGCAAAAAAGAAATTTTTGCATTTAATTTCCAGCACAAACTCACTGGCTAGTTAAATGTCTAAGTGTTACATAAGGGCAAGTCTGGAAAAGCTTTCCCATAGGAGAAGAGGGATAAATAGGCATCCTTTATTAAAAGGATCCCACCTGTTTGGAAGTTTCCTGAACAGGACTGGGATCCTTCCTTGAGATAAAGTCAGTTAAACTTTCAGATACTTGCTTTTTTCCCTGACCCCACACAACAATTTGTGTGGATAAAACCAGCCCCGGTAGCATCTGCAAAGCCATTCCTATTTTTCAGTCTCTCCATCACTGAATATTTCCATGAAGCAATTGCAATTTTTTCAGAAGAGGGAGGAAGCAAGTTTAACATACTGAAAAATTAAAAATTAAAAATTTAGGGCCAGGATAAAACTAATTGAATCTTATGTTAAGTTATACAACTGCAGAAATACCAGTGCAATTTTATCATTCATGCTTAGTCTAATAAAACCCTCAGGCCTTAAATTTATCTCCACTCCAGCTCCATCCTGCACCATGAAAGGGTTTTGCCACAGAGCAGAGGTCACACCACAAGCTGTAAATACAGCAACTGGCTTCAGCTGCTTCCCCTGTGGGAATGACATCAGGATGCTTTTTCCTAAGGATAAATCAGAGATAAGCACAGCACCTGAGAGCTTATTTGCTTTCATGTTCTGTACAACTGCTTTGCTCTCAAAAGTAGGCATAAACTTATGCAAAGCAAGGATGGAGAAGTCTCAGCTGGTCTTGGCATCCAGCACAGTGTCCCCACCACACAGGGACAATTCCAAGCTTCTGCAGTTGCTGCTCATCAAGAGGAGAGAACAGCTTTCCTTTTTCCAATGCTGTGGTCCATCCCTTCACTCTGCAAGGTATTTAAGGCATCCTCAGGATTTAGCCATCTTCCTCAGACCAGTCCCAAATCCATTGTAAAGGGGCATGGCTGTGTACCAACCAGTGGCCACATCTGACCCTAGGAGACAGAAGAACTAATGCTGGAACTTGCATAACCTGTGAGACCTGATGTACTTTAGTCCCCAGACCTGTAGAGATATGTGACGTATTTTGTGCATCTTCTGGACTACAGATTTATTGCACAGTTACCTGAGCTCAGTGTGCCACCTGTCCCACATTAGCCTCATGCCCCTGTATTCCTTTGAAGCCCCATTTTGAGTTGATTGTCTCAAGATAGGAACTCAACATATTCTGAAAGATCCATGTGGCTCCACCTGCCTGAGATCTATGTGGATTTTAACTTCACACATGATGTTGCTCAGTAAAACCTTCCTACTCCATATCTATTTCCCAGTAGGATTCCCAGAACTTTGGGAATTCAATATTGAAGGAATATTGAACCCTGCCAGTTACTCGCCCCACTCAAGCCCAGTCCGTGCACCAGTCACCCCAAAATGGGCAGAGTATAATTTCCACAGTGCCTTTTAAGAAAATTGTGACTTTAAAAAGCCAACAACAAAATGAACAGCTGACTAAACTGTTGCATGGTTTTGAGGAATTATTAACTTCCCTTATTGGTACAGGCTATGCATTTGTAAGCAGCTCAGTGCCTCACCAGACTCCTGCCAGACTGAATCATTTTAGCTGGAAGATGAGACACTGCAAAAGTTCAAGGTTGCCACAACTGCAATCAGGCTTTATGTCTGGAAATACTATAGACAAGTAAGCAAAATATCTTCCAGCCTCGGGACACTGTTAGATGAAATTGAATCCCCAGAGTCAGGCACGTGAGATCCACTGGAGGTGGTGATGGGGCTGTGTGAGCTCCCCAGTGGCCCCATCCCAAAATAGCACAGGACTTTAGCACACATGGGATGGAGGGACTCATCAGGTACCAAAGGGTACCCTAGAGACATCAGTATTTCTTTACTGCAAAGATGCCCTTCAGATAGTTCTTACAAGTTTTAACCTACCCCAGGATGAAAACGACCATCAGAGCATCCCTCCCAGACTGAGAAAGGCAACATGACTGTGCTGTCCTGCTGCCTCTGCAGGGACGTCTTGGACAGCAACGTGTAGAGCTGCACTAAGTAGGTACATATGGTCAGGGACCACCTTCAAAACACGACAGTTTTAATTATTCTTACTCCTGTGCCAGACATATGGCATTTTACCTTCACTTTAAATGCCATCAGCTTCTATTCCCATATTGTTGCTTTCCAAAACTTGTTCTCTTTCTCCCCATTTTAATATTTTAAGCTGCAGTGGAACTGGATTTTTTCAAAGAAAAAGTTTATAGCCAAACAAACATGTCCATGTCATAAGATGATTGATTGTGCAGTTAAAGCACAATTGGGATGTTTTCAGGATTAATCTTACCTAAATATTTCATTTCTTCATTTTGAATTATGAACATCTTTTTACATAAGTACCGATAGACTTTATAGATCATTTTGATTAAAAAACTAGAAAACCACTTGGAGAAGAGGACTTCAGTCTTATCTAAAGGACAATTTTTGCTACTGCCCATGGTAAGATGATAGATAGGTCATTTGTTTTTGGTAGTATTTTTATTTTGGCAAAAAGGACTATCATAAGTCTTGTGCTACTTTTGCCATTGTTGGATTAATATGAGGAAACACTTGAGTATAAAACCATTAGACATTGTCAGGGACTATCTGGGACTGAGTGTTCTGCAAGGATTTGGCATCACATGCACCTCTTTGTACTGTGGGATTCATTGAGAGCTGTCGATACACATTTCCTTCAGAAAATCAGAAAGCATAAGAAACCCTGTGGCAGACAAGATGCAAGACTGATGAGCTGCAATCAGTATAAATTAGCACCTGCAAAGGATAAATCCAATACACAAGGAAAGAAAAAGTATCTATTATGACTATCAGAAAAATTCCAGGTGCAACGCAAACTTGAGGAAGTCACAAGGTTGTTATTTGCAGCAAGACCTCTTCAACAACTGGAGCTCTGCAAGAAAAAACAAACAAAAACAAAACAACACCACTAAGACTGCTAAAACCTTAGACACCATGAAGATAGGTGTACATCAGGGCACCATCCTTCTCAGCTGTTAGTTAACATGCAAGAGCTCCTGGAAAGCCCCCAACAGCTTGTGCCGGGAGATCCTGGAGGCAAACCCCTTCCTCCAGCATGGGACATTTCTGTTCTAACTGTTCCTGAGGCCACTATTTTGGGGTTCTTGCTATTCCCCCCAGCCAGTGTTCTGTGTTGTCTGTGTCCTGGCCAGCATCCCAAAAATTTTCCATCCATGTTCTGATATGCAGTCTTGCTCCAGCCAGGACTTCCCATGCCTTGATTTCTCACAGCTCACTCGCACCTGAAGACCACCTAGTCCATGACTTGGGGTAGCTCCAGAACTTTGTGTCTTCCCTTAATAATCCAGCTAATATGAAAAAGCCTCTCCCACACGGTGCTGGGTGTATCTGTCCCCAGGTCCTGTCCATGCTGCTTGCATCAAAGCCAGATGCTCAACCCCCAGCTAGGAAGTGTTGGAGGGCTAGCTGGAGTGAAAGAAGTGTTAGATCTGCCAGAGGAAGAGTTCTGCAGGAGGTTTCTGCATGTTGTGCAGGTCCAACAAAAGCCCATTTCCCCCCTAAGCACTGCTGTGCAACCAGGACAGAGACCCAGACTGGACTGGAAATGCTTTAACAGACCAAGCAGATGAGAAAAGGAGATTGTGTCAAGGACAAACACAACCCAGTGTCACCAGGCACCCCAGCAGGTGACATAAGCCATCTAAGTTACTAATTTCATTTAGATCTCCATGTTCTTACTACACCTGCACAGTCCAGGTACCCATCTCATCCAACAGCTCCTGTTAACTAGGAGATAAGTAACATTAATTACCAGGAGGCCTGAGGATATCTTTTTTCACTACTAACCCACTCTCGAGTGCTTTGATAAATACCAAATTTCCTCTTGCAGGGGGAGGGATCATATCTGCAAAGTGTTAGTGGTCTAAAGCCACTCTGAAAATAGCTTCTACCAGCTGATAACTTTATCCTACATCTAAGCACTTTAAAAACAGCAACTTCAAACATATTTTCCCCGGACCAATTTATCAAGATTTATATTAGATTTGGGTCCCCTATTCCAGCTTGACTTGCCCCATATTTCAGCATTCCGTAATCAAACCCCGAGAGGCCCATGACTTCTTCTGATTTTGAGATGCTCCTGTGCTAAGAAATGGAGAAGAGAATACTTCATGAAGACAAAAGAAATAATTAAGACTCAGCAATTTATTTGGGAACATACATGTGCTTTTGTTGGTAGGAGAATGTCATCCCCAGCTTTTTTAATCTCGGGATGGGCTGACGTATTGTGACACTTTGTGGTTTTCAATGCCATGAATTTCCATCCATTTCCTTCTCTCGAGTGGGGCAGGCTTTCCAATGGGTTGTCACCATTTAGTAATTACAAATATAAATGTCACTGCTGTCAAATAATATAACGCACCTCACGCATCAGGACACAAGCTGTTTAAAATCGAGCTCTTATGGCAAAGCCACCGCTGTGTGAACATGCCTTGATTAAATTCATAGGCATTAATCATTTTAAATAAAAACTGAGTTTTGTCAAGGCAGCAATGAACTTTCCAGAAGATATAGGAGTGATGTTTCCAGAAGGCACTGTTTCTCCAGGCGTTGCTTTAGCACTGGAGAACAGTTGGAGTACATGATGCATAGCTGCAAAAAAGCAGTTTTTAAGAGTGAGTTCCATAGAGCAGTTCAGTACCACAAAACCCCTGAAAGCTGCAACCCTCAACATATGGCAACTGCTCACCTGAGCCCAAGCAGAGCCATCACAGTCAGGAGTGTTGTCTGCATAGGCACAGCCCCAGCGAGCCGAGGCTGGGGTCCAGGGTAATTGGTTTTACCATGCTGTCAATCCCACCCCCAGGAAGAGGTTTCCCTGCCAGCCTGCTCAGTGCCAAGACAGTTTCTATTTTCCACACTGTCAGTCTCAAATCCTATCAGGTTTCAGGCTGTAGAAGATAGATTATCTCAGCAGCATTATGACAGATGCACTGCTGAGGATGTCCAGTTACTCAAAGAGAAAAGGGTAAATTTCTTCCCCTGCACCTTTCTGTCTGTGTCAGACCCATCTGCCATCCACTGGCTGTTCATCTTGGTCACGCCTGGGAACAACAACTCCACCAAAGGGTCTGCAGGATGCATTAATTAGGTGGAAACATGGTTTGATGGAAGGATTTAGTTTCTTTATCTTTCCAGAGAAGGGATATCCTGGGAAAACAAGCAATGATTATTTCCCCTATATGCTAAAGAAGTTATTCTGCATAGGGATCAAGCTGCAGTCACAGAGTGGAGCAGCCACTTGGCACAATGACAGATTGCTGTATCAATCATACCTGTAAACCTTATTTACAGGAGCACCACTAAAATATTTTAGCTGGCAGCTGTTCCATTTTGAGAGCAAATATAGCTAAAAAGGTTTTCTATTTTGCAGAATTTCCAACTTTTTTCCAAAAAAGAGCTTGTGTAAAACACATCTCTCTCCTCACAGTCCTTCAGCACCTGCCCACCCCTTAAAATAAAAAGAAGCATCTTACAAGCACGAAGTATTTGCTAAAATACAGAGAATCATGTTGCTGTCACTGTTCAGTCTACTTATGAGAGCCCAGCTATGAGACCAAGAGCAGATAAAAGAGGAGAGAAATCTCATTTGGAGTCAGATGGTGCTCAGCCCCAGCTTGCTGCATGTCCAGCCAAGTTGGAGGCTGTGTTCTGAATTTACTCCATCACTAAGTCAGCTTGCACTTAAAATACTGGTTTCCCAGGTGGGACTGAACCTTGCCCAGTTTGGATACTGGTGCCAGATATAGGGACAGCAGAAGATCCTTGGGGCCGTGTCACAGCTGCAGTAGCTAACCAGCATTAGACAAACCTCAAATACCAAATTCCTAACCCTCCTGTCTCACTTTAAACCCAAGGAGAGCTCAGAGCCCTCCCATGAAGTGGGCATAGCCACATGCACACCCCTGCTGATCCCTCCCCTGCCCTCAGCCCTGTGCTGCTCCCTCCAACACCCGAGTACAGCTGCACGTGCAGCTGCACAGCAAAAGCAGAGTGAGGAATGGAGGGCTATAAAAAGAGACAAGTCTTTGCAAATAAACTCTTAAATTTAGCTTCAGAAGATGCAACAAAACTCTACTTGATTGAGGCTGGTCTGCTGGGAGCAAGACGCCTCCTGGCATGGAACACCCATGGTGGCATGCTCGGTTCTTCCCTGGAGGTGTAGGGTTTCTCTGTGCTGCTCTCATACACACCAGCATCGCACACCACAAAGCCTCTGGTCTCCAGAAACATCTTGGTCCTCACTGGGCCATCCCCACCAGGCCCTGCCTGCCTGACACAAAGCATTGCAAGGCAGCTCATCTGACCTGCACCAAAGGTACCCAGTGCCTTTATCACATACCCTCAGCCAACAGCAGAAGTCCTTAGATTTTGGGGTTTGCTATTTTCTATAAACTTTCCTGATAAGCTGAAACATGCATGGATACATTCCACAAAAGTTATCTCTCTGCAGCCAAAGAGAAGCAGACAGGTAAAACACAAAAAGGCAATATTTGTTATAAATGCAAGAGCCAGAGCCCACAGCCCTTCCCCTTCCATCCCCCAGACCTCAGTTGAGCACACTAATCAGCTGTGCAGCTCAGCCTCTTCTTCTTGATAAAAATCCATATCAGAAGGGAAATTGTGCCGGGACACAGAACATGTTGTCACCTACCAACAGGGCCAGTGCTGCATTTGATACCTGAAAATCTCTGCTCATTTCAAACTCAGGTCAACATTTGACTCCCCTGGCATCAAGTGGAGCAGCTCTACTGAAACCTGCTTGAACTGCAAGAGCTTGCACTAGCACAGCACCCTCTCTCCAAACTTGTTCCCTTAAAGACCAGAGGATCTCACCATGTTTAAGGAGGTTTGCTTTCTCACTTGCTTTGCTAAGTAAGCCCTCTCCTGCTCCTCAGCACCCCTTTAGAAGACATTGAGCCTCACAGGAAAGCAGCTTTTCCAAGCACAAATAAAAACAGAGCAGACACCACCCCAACTTACCATCCAGGCTCCCAAGCAGCTCCTCTTCCCACAACCATTCTCCGCTGCAAAGGCTCTTCATCCTGCGAACCTTCAACCTGAGCACCTCACCTACCACCAGCCCTCTGAGCTGGGGAAGAGCTTTATATAAACTCACGGCCCTTTATGATTTGTCAGGTAGCCTGGATTCAATGTACCAATAAAGCTCATCTTCTCCACCTGAAAACACTTACCACACTCTACTGGATTGCCCTGGAAGGAAACGTATGAGTTTCATGACACATTATTTGTGTTCCTTCACAGGGACGAGAGGCCAGCCTAAAGGAAAGGGCTGGTACAGTGTCCAGATGGAAATACTTTTGGTGTATTGGGTTTGTTTTTGTTCTTTCTGGATAAACAAAAACTTTTCTATACAGTGGAAGTATAAAAATGTTAGGGGTCAATTCAGCAGCAAAGCACACATCTCTAACTGAAATAATACGTGCGTACAGGTGTAATAAAAGCATTTGGGTCTCTCTGTGCATTTAAGTGATGGAAAAACAACCTGGACTCTGGTGTGCCTCATAAATCATTGGCACAATTGTCCTGTGCAGAAAGCCCTCACTGCAGCTGGGCTGGCGGTGGCAGGAAGAGCAGAGCTCAGCGTTGTCACCTGGTGTGGTGGCCAGCAGGGCTGGTTAGCAGCCACAACCTGTCAGAGTGGCATCTCCAACCACAGTGTGCTGTCTTGCCCTTCACTTTTCAGCCTCTGTTTTTAGTGTGCAGAGTTAAACTAGTTTGCATTAGCTTCAGAAGTGAGAACAGGCTCTCAGCAGTCTCCAGCGCTACCTCCCTGTCACCGCTCACTGCTGTGTGTGGTGAGGCATCCCCTACTCTTACCCATGCATTACAAATTAAATTCAGAGTAACAGAAGTGTCTTACAGTCAAAGGGAACCTTCTTGTGGACCATTGCAGAAACAATTCTCTGCAAAACATGGGTTTGCTCTGCACATGCAGAACATGAGCTCACTGAGACCACACAGGAGCTACTTGCAGGACTGGAGCCTGGACACACACCCTGTGTGTGGCCAGCCCAGGGCAGATGAGTGGGATGTGCACCCAGCAAGAATGTGCGCCTGGATTCTCCCTCCCAAAGCAACCCAGAGAGCACAGCATCCTACTCAGCTCCATAGCTCTGCACAAGAGCAGAAGGAGGGAGCACTGGGGGGCTGAGAGAGACGCTCACCCTGCTGGGAGAGCTCCAGGAGGTACAAAATCAGTTTTACTGAAGTGATGGCCACACTGTGGTGCTTTAGCAATAACACAGCCATGGACCTGAGCTCCAACCTCCACAAACATCGTCCTTCTGATCGAAATCTGAAAATCTTTAAAAACCCCTTTCATACACCTCAATTATTTTAACCACTTAACCATCACGTTCCAGTATTGATTTGAACACATACCAATTATTTAAGTCAATTGCCTATTAAAATTCATTTTCGGTGAAAGGTCAAACCTGCAAATTGAAACCAGATGCAGTACATTATGCCTATCAGTGCTGTGATCTGCACACAAGTTCATTATTATGTTTCTGCAGAAGTAATTTCTCTTGTCAAATTTTGCTCTGCATGCCAGTGTGGCTGTTACAAGCTCTATTAATTAAGAGGCCTTTTTACTCTTATTAAGAGAAAGTTTTAAATACTGCAGTCTCAAATAAAGATATATAAAAAGGCATTGGGACTTAGCCACCTATAACACACTGCTCTTGATGTTCAGAAAGAAAGGAAAAGGAATTAATTTTACAGATGATGTGTGTTTTATTCAGTTACAGAAGATCTGGGGAGCTTTAATGCTCCTTGAAGTGAGTAACAGTGACAAGTGGCACCCTCCTCCAAAGCCACCAGAAACATCTCTGCACACAGGACTGCATTTCTTGTAGAGTGCAGTGACTTCTGGGCAGCTGTTCACCCACTTGAAGCCAGCCCATCAAGAGGAAAAGGCCACAGGAATGGCCTCTGCGTGTCACCTTGAAACCTCCCTTGGCTCCTGATGAAAGGCAGCAGAAGTACAGCAAACCTTAAAGTAGCCCCGAAGTGTTTACACTGCCCTTTCCCTCAGCAGCCAGAGCTGGGAAATCCTGCCCTGACTTGCTTTAGGTTGCATCTGATTTTATGGTCTTAGAAAAATAAAGGCCAATTACTTGTGGGTTGCTTTGCCACTGCTTGCATGTGTCTTGCCCCAACACACACGCTGCCCTTTCTGTCCTTCTTTATGTGACAGGATACAAGTTGCTTATGCAGTAAAGGGGGTATTGGACCACAGGGAAACAAGGCATTTTATCCCAGAGTCTCAGAAGTGTTTTGTTTTCTTTGAGACTGACCCTGTAACTACTGTCCCAAGAGAATAATTAGTTCTCTTTCAAACTAAAAATCATTTGAAAGGAAGGCAGCTGTTCCAGTGGGAAAATGCTGTCATTCCCCTTGGGAAAACTAAAAACAAACCAAAATGGAAATTTTAATTTCATTTTAAAAAGCCAACTTGAAATAGGACATTTGCATTTCTGCCCTCCAATAGCAGGCATGTTTTTTCTATTAAGATGTTTTTCAAAAGGCTATGTTTTGGTGGCAGGAGGGGGTGTTTTGTACTTCTGATAGGGAAATATGATCTCTGACCATCTCTGAACATCTGAAAATGTTTTGAGCTCTTTTCAGCCTACATTCACGTTTCAGAGTGTTAGAAGTAACACAGATCAAGTCAACAAATTTTAAGCATCTTATGAGTAATTCAGTTCATAAAATCTCTCCCAGCCCAGGGAACCACTTTACTTGCACATTGCACCAACACAAACCTAGGCTGTACCTTAGTTACACCTACTTCCACAGTTCTTCCAAGATTTCCTAATAGCTCTTTAAGATAATCGCCAGGGAAAAGCGCAACAGAAAAGCCAAGAGAAGAGAAGCTGCTCTCAGTGCCAAGCATAGCTGGTGGTTCAGCAAGCACAAACAGACACATCTTTTCTTTGCCAAAAGTTAAACCTTTTCTTCCTAAAGTTCTCATTAGTTTCTTATATAATATTTCTTTTTAGTGGAGGTCTATAAAATCTTTCCAATTTCCTTACACTGTATTTGCTGAAACAAGGAGCCTGGCAGTCCCAGCCGGTCACCCTGGGAGCATGTGGGTGTCACAGGGAGGGTGGGTGGGTGAGTGAAGGGGCTGCACCCAGAGCAGATGTCTCCCTGCAGCACAACTCGTGGGAAATGAGAAGGTATCTCTTGAAACCAGGATCATTATGCAAACAACCACAGAAAAGGGGTTGAGGAGGGGAAAGGCATCAAAAAGCAAGAGTCTGGTTTGAAGAGACAGTGTTGGTCCTGCCTCTGGTTGGTTTGGGCTTAACTTGTCTCTCTTAAGTTTTTTGAAAATAACTCTGTGGAAACAGCCCCAAGGAAGGACCAGTGGAAGAGATCAAGCTGCTCTCTCAGAGCCCATCATATTCCCAGCTCAGCTGCAGAGGCAGCTGCTCTACAGGCAGGTCAGGGCCTCTCTTGCAGTGGGATTTGTGACACAAGCACCATCCTGCTGGGCAGGGAGTGGCGTGGCCAGCCCAGCACCGTTAGCAGATGGCAAGGATCTTCCATCTCAGCACAAGCCACAGGGCAGTCTCAGGAGGAGGGGAGGCTTGACACCTGCTCTTCCAGTCACACATGGCTCTGTGCATGCAGAGGGATGATCCAGGAGCAGGAGATGCACTGCTCAGGGTGCCGCCTCCCCACCTGTGGTTTC
Organism: Corapipo altera; assembly: GCF_003945725.1. Classification (NCBI taxonomy): domain Eukaryota; kingdom Metazoa; phylum Chordata; class Aves; order Passeriformes; family Pipridae; genus Corapipo; species Corapipo altera. The sequence continues at coordinate 7,009,177 of NW_020884889.1, read as the reverse complement.
TGAAGCCATTGCAAGAGGTCTGCAGGCCCACAGCTTGGGGAGGACCTTGCTGGGGATTGAAACTGCCCCATTTAGTCAAAAGAAACCATGGCATGGGCTAGTGCTCTGGGGCTACGTTATACAGGGGTTAAGAAACTAATTTCAATATCATCTCTCCATCTCTCTTCCTTACTTTCCTAAAACAAGGATGACATTCAGTAAGAACCCAGCCCTGGGCAGGACTTCATAGCCTGTGGCAGGCAAGTACTGCCCCTCTGAATGCCATTTGCAGAGGTGAGGCATCCCAGAGCAACTTCCAAATGACCAACATCAAGGGGTTATAACAATTTGGCTGAGCTCATCCCAGTGCCAATGTGAGATGGTCCCTGGGTAGGGTACACAGCTGATGCAAAACCAATGCTACACTTGATCTTAGCTGAAAGGCCATTAAAGAGAAATCAGAAGAGACTGGCTAAAAGCAATTTATGGGGTTACAAAATGATGTATTACATGCACCATGGCTCCAGGTTTGCAGTAATTTAGGCTGGTATTGATTGAGGAGAGACTGGGGCATATTCCACCACCTTTTTAATTTCAGTCTGATTTGGCCACCGCTTGCAGGTCAGCAGGCAATTTGATGAGACAAAAACAAACCAAGCATTAGAGCAACCTAAATCACACGCTTTTAGAAGTACCTTGTAAATAACTTTTAAGGCTGAACAAGGAGAACAAAATGAAAGAACTGGCTATTGAGGAAATCGAGACTGAAGTTTCAGGCTGAGAAAAATGGTTTCTTGGCACAGCTAAGAACGAATATCACTCTACACCTACCATCGTTGCCTGCCCGTATTTTCCCAAACAAATATGCTGTCTTTTTCCTCATATTACAGTGATAATTCTGATTCAATGTGCACTGATTAGATACCAAAATAAAGCCAAGGTTCATGCGATTTCTTACAAAGGCCTCTAATCATATCATTGCAGCAATGGAATGGATGACTTGGTAGGATTCCAGATTATTCAAACCATGTAATGGTGTAAGATTGTCTCTATGTTCTGAGGAAAGGGACGGGCTGTAAATCCGAGTGTAAATCTCCTATAAGAGTAAATCTGAGATGATTTTGCTCCTGGAGGGAGTGATTACAGTACTAAGCATACTGGCATATGGAAGGCGTTAGTGAATAGTGAAAACCCACCAGTATTTGAGATGGGGAAATTGCCCATTGACTTAGAGGAGAAAACTTGCCACATACCAGCTGATATTCAGGAGACAAAGCACAGGCAGAGAAAGTGTGAGGAAAAGGTTATTTAATTCCACATTATTCCCTTTTGATTCTAGGGTTGTAGTGGTCCCTTCCTCAGAAAACTGCATTAATGTGCATGAAATCCCAGACCCTTGTCCCTTTCCCTTCTTAGAAATATGCCCTGTAATGTATCAAGCACATCCACAGTCTCACAAGGCGAGAGAGTGGAGGAGGGACATGGTAAAGGGGGGAAGCCTGTCAAACCAAAGAGTGTATCCAACTGCAAATTGTCTGAATTCAGTGTCAGCTACAGCCCTGAGCTCGCCTCTGCTGTGTTTGCATATTGATGGCATTTAGGTCATGGGCAAAGGTCTAAGTAAAGAAGATCGATTATGTCACTTATACCAGCCATCAGGTGTGGATATAAATGGATTTTCCAAGTTTACTGTGACTACCAAAAGCTTGAACTCTGATGTGCACAGGTAGAGAGAGGCACAGAAATCTCTGATTGGAGTAATTAGCACTTTCCTGCCAAAGGCTTCTCTGATCTCTAATTGCATGTTCATTTCAGTCTTTTAATAGCACACTTGTGAGGTGCTTTTCTACTTGCTGCAGGTAAAGGGAGACATGACCTTGTATTCTATCACACGTGTTAGTAAAGCAGTAGATGTGATGTCCAGACTTGCAGAAGCTTGGGAGGGAGCAGGAAAACTCTCTGCATTTACTTCAGACCAAGCAATTGCTGAGAACTCAGTTCATTATTTCTGGCTAGCGGGGCGTTTGATCCAATGGTATCCCAGGCAAGATGAGGTCTCACTGTTTTGGCTTATAATAAAATCAAGTTGAGGGGAGTGAGGGACAGTAGCATCTCCTTCCATTGGCCTGTGGAAATGACAATCTGTTCCCAAATAAGCACACGTGTTGGGAAGGCCAGTCTTGCTGGGCTCTGATGGTGGCTCTGATACTGGCTCAACCAGCACGGAAACTGCAGGGCTCAGCTGCCAGTGAACCTGGTTCCACCCTTCTAATAATTCATTTTACAACCAAATGAAACTACCTGAGTGTCTTGTTCTTTGTTTCAACTCCAGAAGTCAAACACCTCAAAAGTTATTGGCAGTTTTAATTAAAACTAGCTTTGAGACACAGAGCAACCTATAATGGTTATGGCTCATTCTAGATAATATTGTAATAACCCTCTCTCATGTTAAATATAGCAGCAATATCGTTCACCAGAGATGAGGACATTAGCACAAATAATCAGCCTCACTGTTGTGGGGCGGGCGCTAAAACCAAAAGGGGGTCTAAAACGATTGTATAAAAGGAATTTGCTCCTGAAAAAGAGACATCCTGCAGCTCCCTGCCCTCTTCAGCATCCTTCCCAGAAGGCCCCTCAGACTCCAGCAGATTTAGTTCAACCCCGCCATGCTATCTCAGCAACGTGCTGCCAGCGGGAAGCTACGCTGTCTCTGCTGGACAATCTCATTCACAGGAACCATTTGTCACCAGCACAGAGCTCTAGCAGGGAAGGCTCTGGTTGCCAATGTGGCCACAGTTTCAGCCCTGCTCAGCTTTTCTGATTCCAGGCCCTGGGCTCTGCAAAAGCAGGGCTCAGCTCACAGTTCACCGGACCTTGATGTTCAAGTAGGCTGATAAATAGAATCGTTGCTTTGCTGCATTTCAGAGCTGGGGTGGCCATGGTGCTCCAGCAGAAGGGTTTGGTTGGAAGCCCATGAAGCTCTGCCTTGGCCTGGAGATGCAGAGAGCCAGGGCAGATTATCAGACCCTTGTTCTGAAGCAGTGAAGCCCAATAGCTCTGCAAATGCACCCCTAGTGCAATGCCTGAGGGATGTATCAAGGGTGCACCAGTAATACCTTCCTTCTGCTCACTTACAAATCCTCAGTGTGGCTGCAATTAACTGAAGTTCCCTCCCTAAACAGGAGAAGTTTTTCTCCCCTGGTGTAAATCCATTGGAGTCAACACATTCAGGGAAGCCACATGAGGGATGAATTTGATCTGGGGAAGTTCATGTCACAGTCTCAGGTGTACATTGAAACTCTCCAAGTCCAATGGCCTTTGCAGCATCAGCTCAGAGCAATTTCATGAGGCAGTGGAAAATTTAGTTGTTTCCTCACATGAATGACAGCCAAATATTCAGTGCATTTTCTAAGGAAATATGAAAACCTTAAGATGCTCTGATTTGATTTGAAGGAGGCCTTTGAGGGACAATAAAAACAGTCCATCTGAAGGAACTCTAGTTTAGTACTATGAGGTAAAGGCATCCAAGAAAGCCACGTGTTTTTTGTTGGGTTTTTTTTTTTGTCAAAATACTGAGGATGTGCATGGAGCTTGCTGAAACAAGTTTTTCCTCAAAAGACCATTTCAGTGAAAAGGATTGTGGTCTTTTAAACTAATGAAACAAAATATGGCAATATTTATCCTTTGAGAGAAATAAAAAAAATAGAACTTTCTTCCTTAGAGTTCTTACTCCTTCTTCACCCTGTGTCTGTAATTAGATAACAAAGACAAGCGAAAAAACACTGGGTTCGTTCAAAATTTAAAACATCTTCACAGGATTTTTTACAGACTTCTTGGGGAAATGCTTAGCTCTCCAACAGATGATATATACCTTACTTATAGAACCATAAGCTACTGCTAACTTAAAATCCCTCACATATGAAATGCACTTCAGTGGCCATTCTGTTCAGGAACGCTTCATCCTTGGGAAAATATTATTGCTGGAATGCTACGTGAGTCCACAGCTTAGAGCTGGAGGATGCATTTAAATTCTCTAAAGAGGCTTTAGGAATTCATAACAGCACTTGATCTACCTTTGGGGGAGGGAATATGTCTGTTTTTTGTGCTGCAACAGCTGAAAGCATTAATTGGCTGATCTTTTTGCCAGCAATTCATTGTATTTCATTATGTGCCTTTTATGTGTCTGTTCTGTTGCCCCAGTGCCTTGCTAAATATTTCCTAGTCTGGCATCTTTGGAAGAGGGAGGGGTGCTCCAGCCATTGCTCTATTCCCAAAGAATGAAAGTGAAGTCAAAATTAAATGGGAAAACAACTGTCACCACAATGATAATCAAACTGCAGACTGCATTAGTGTTTTTCCTTCAGAAGCCCTGGAATGAGGCAACAAGATGCATGTCTTTGCACAAAATAATTATGTTATAATGAGAATGCCTTAATGTGTTCAGAAAGAGAAACTGTTGTTAAGGCTGACTAAATGGAAGCTCATAAGCTGAACAGGTAGCCTAAAAGGCAGATAGGCTTTATATTTTCTTCCCCAGACCAGAAGATTAGAATCAGTGTGATCATAGCAAGATACAAGTACAAAATCCAGACCTGGATTTCAGGTTTTCCCTCAAGAGGTAGAAGAAGGCTTCTGATTCAGATTCATTTTGTAAAGGAAATGTGTAAGTCTCTATCTGTTCACTCTGGTTCCAACAAGTAAATAACATCAGCCTCTCTGATCCCTGAGGAATGATGATTTACAACACTGGTAATGCGCACTGAAGAAAAATACAACTTGTTCCTGAAAACCACTGATTAAAGTGATCATAGCAAAGCCAAATAACTCAGGGCTTCCTCCTTTTATCACTCATACCTGCCTTACCCCTTGTTACTCCACTCAGCAGCACTGACTCTGATTTAATTTGCAGGAATGGGGCTTGTCTGCAATGCTGATCAACACAATTCAGCCTTTGCGAACATTTGCCATTGCCAAGGGACCTGCTGGTAATGCTTTTAGCAGAAATAATTTTAAGAAAATGAACTGCTAAAATATGAACTTCCACAGAGACAGCACCAGGCAAAAAAAAATGACAAAACCATAGTATGCACTGCCTACTGGGAAGTAGCACTGTGAAGGGCATGAGCTATTGAAGCAGGAGGGAAGTACAGCCTGGCAGATCTGTTTAGTCCTGTCTCATCCGCTATCGCTACCTCAGTCTCTACCAGGAGTCCCCTGTCATGGGGGAGATCCATAAAGAGCAAAAGCTACTAGGGATGGAACTGAGCATTCCATACACATTTGGGCAATTGCAAATCTTGTGCCTGGTCTCTCTCCTGTTGCCTGTCTGCCCTGCTCCAGGATTTCAGTGAAATGGTCGTCCCATTTCCTTGTGCCACACTAGGGCGTGTGTTTTAGCCCTCACGGAGAGCAGAGACCCAAGAGCTGAGTGTGTAGGGAATGCTTCCGGAACCCAAACCATTTCACTTCTAGAAACTCAGAATTATGGGAAATTTGAGCTAGAAGGAAGAGTTGCCCCTATCCTAGTGAATCTTCCTGGCCGGGGCAGGCTACACCATGCTGCCTCCACATCCAGTACAGATTTCCCTTCACATCTCGCCTGGACCCACTACTTATGTCCTCCTGGACCTAAGGACACTATGGACACCTATGGACATTGCAGTCTGTTTAGTCTCCCTACATCTGTTTTGCTTACATATATGGCTTCTAAGTCCTTCCACAAAACCCACATGTTTTGCTGGTGGACTCTTCCATCTCCCAGAGATCCAGCAAGGTCCAGTGACTGGAAGCTGGAACGTGACCTATTCAGATTAGAAGCAGGGCTTAAATTCAAACACAGGTAGTTTAACAACTGTGACAATTTACCACAGGCTGTGCTGGCATCAGTGATGGGCAGTTTAAAATTAGGATACCAAAAATTTTTAAACCATCACTGTGTTTCAAAAAGGAATTAATCCAGAAGCATCCTCCACTTAGTGTTTACCCTGTGCTATATTATCCTATAATTGGTTGTTAGGTCAGGATTGCAACCTGGCAGGTTCCTCTTCCTTGCCTAATTAGTGCTTCTTCCTCATTGCTCAGCGAAGGACTTGTTATTTTCCCCCTACAAAATCTCCTTCTCCTGTGCACAGTCCCTCACAACACAAACTTATACCCTCTTCCCCCGACAGTGATCCAGCCCTTCACATGCAGAAGAGCTGCTGTTGGCTCAAGCTGACACAAAGCTTCTAAATAACGAGCTGTTCAGTCTGACGGGCTCGAGGCAGTCGAAGTGTTCCAAACCTGGCAGCCCAGCCAATTCACCACTCAAACACTGCACATTTCCCTCCTGCCTGATCGGCAGCCCTGCGGTGACATGAGTCATTTGCCTTCCCCTCCTCTTAAACCCTGGACTTTCCTGGGGCCGAGCCAACACATGGCACTGCACAGAGGTGTGCCACGTGAAGACCTGGCTCCTGCTGTGACAAATCCTCCTCTATGGCACGAGTCTGCTGTGCCTTACCCCAGCCCTGGCACTTGGCTTACGTAGGGTGTAAGCTCCTCATAGCAAGAGCCCTGTCTGTCTTCAGCTGCATGAAGTGCCTGTAAATCCACGGGGTGAAAGCCAAAACACAGCATCACCCTAGTCATACTGCAAATCTCTTATCTCTCTAGCACCCTGAGCTAGGCTCAGCCAACTGCATCCTGTGTCTTGGCCTTGAAAACATGGCTCATTTCTCATCCCAGCCAATGATCCTGCTCTTGCAAAATCCAATATCAAGGCCAGCAGAACCTGGCTTCTCATGTGAGACCACACATGAATATTGTACTGGGTCCTAGACAGAGCAGTACCAGAAACGCTGGGCAACATCAAACTGGAACGGAAAGAGAGGCAAACTGGAAGAAACCCCAAATTAAACCAGAGTGAGATGTCTGCCACAATGCATTAGGGAAGATTAAAAGAGTTAATCTGCATGGCTTTGCTGAACAGCACAACTCGACAGCAATAGCCTGGATTCAGAGGAAGACAAGACACTGCACCCTGGTACAGGGAACTGGTATTAGAGGTAATGAGGTGACACAAGTTTGGACAACGAGAGCTATTTGAGCAATTAGGAATAGGACACAGTAGCTGGCTCACCTATATCTAGACACAAATTTGTACAGCAGGGGAAGAAGCTTGGCCTTCCCTTGCTACTTCCAGAGCAAACAGAGCAAGCAGTTGCTGGGACTTCCTTGCCCTAGGCACCACTGTATGCCCCACAGTGTTTTGCAAGGACATTATTTACCCCAGGTAGGATACAGAGGTCTTTGCAGATTCCTCCTTAGGATTGCTTGAGGCTGTATGTGGTGAGGTACTACAGGATATGTGGGTTGTTGCATTAAAACTGGCAACACGGGCAACAAGGAGTGCAGATCCCGGAGCACACAGCACTTCAGCTCCTCAGAGGACCATACTCCTTTCAACAGCAGAGTGGCTTACCCAAACAGCCCAAAGCTTGCCCTCAGGAGTGGGGGGAATCTTATCAGATCAGCCTCTAATTTCCTCTGCTTCCACAGCACAAGCAAGTATGCAAAGAAGTAAGATGACATTTGGCTTCTTGCAGAGAGCAGCAGATAATTTAGCGAGATTAGAGGACAGCCTCCTCTCCCACAGAAACTCTCTCTGTGTGGCTGGGCAGTAACCTGGCTCTGCTGGAACGATGCTGCTCGAGCGCCTCTCTGTGGATATGAGCTCCTCTTCCTCCCTCTCACAGCCTTCTTAATCCATCAAATGATTTTTAACTTTATTTTACTTTTTTGAAATACAGAGCCAAATGGCTCCTATTATACCCAGGCAGTACCTCTGAGTTCACTGAACTTGGCACTGAGCTAGGAGTTGGCCAAGCCAGAACTCTTACAGTTTTATCATTTGATGGTTATATATATATATATGTATATATATATGATACCTCTCAAGGCCTTTCTATAGTTTCCAGCAGCAGAATAGCTCAAATTGGAACAGACCTACAGCTGCCTAAGGCTCATGGAGTGATCAGGAATGAAAGCATAGCTGGCAAGGGCATCGTCTTTGAAATAAACAATCAGGTGCCTGTGTTTCTCTCCAGAACGTGCTGTGGAGCTCAGCACACAGCTCCATCACCAACACACATGTCAACACACTGATCATGCCAATTTCTCTGTATCCCTTCGAAGAAGCAGGAAACAAATGGTCCCCTGCTGAAATCATGAGTAAAAACAAAGGCTCTTCATCAGCCTCCTGCAGCTGCTTGTTGTTTTCCTTTCTCTGTGGAGCCTGCCAGCTCCTGGTTATCTTGGCCAAGCACATGATTAGAGTCTTAGAGCAAATTCTAACTGCAAACAAACAAGTACATCTTGAGATGAATACACACAAACTGGCGGATGTCTAACTGTTTGGCACATCCTGTCCTGCCTCTTCTGGTATTAGGCAGGTCCTGCTTCTCTACTGGATGGAAAGCAGATGGGGTAGGATTCAGGGTAAAGATCCCCAAGCCCTTTACATTTGCACAAATAGCAAGAACTAGACCCAGTGCTGTTCAAGGGGCCATGTATTGGTTGTGCTGGCTTTCTGCAACATGGGAAGCAATGTGGGAATGGGAAATCCTGCCCCAAGTAATCCCCCATGCCTGATTATGCCAGAAGGTCCATTGTTTCTAGAAGTACCATAGAAACAAAATAACTAAGTTGTATGGCCACCACAACAAGAACAGAAGAAAGGATCAAGGACTCTTCCTTGTTCACTTCGGTGCTGAACCAGGTGGCTCAGTTTAAACTGGCATTGAAGGTTGGTTTGAGCTAACCTGCTTCACTTCTCACTGAAGCAGATGGCAAGTGCTCACACAACCCAGTATCAATATCTGTAACAATCAGATGAGCTGTGAAGCTGTAATCTGTGGCAGATGGAAAACGACAGCACAAAAGGTTTTACTACAGCCCTCAAAGGTAGCAAAGCCCTTCACAAAGGTAGCAAATAGGAAGGTTTAATTCAAATAACTTGTCCTTCTCCAGAGCAAAGCCAGGCATCTGAGACTGTGAAACAAGGGGGATGCTTCTCCCTTTTCCTACCTCCCCAAAAGACTGGCTGACTTCATTTCCAGAGGATGAAATGAAATCTCTCATCAAAACTCAGCCGAAAACGTGACAACTTGCTGTGAAAAACTGAAATGGGACCTTGCTATGGGAGCATCTACACAGCTCCATCTGTGCTGAATCCCTGGCACACTGCATTGATGCTTTGCTGAACCTCTGTGGGAGGCACTAGAGTGAGACCTGGAAAAAAACCAACTCCCCCATGCACACAGATTGGAGTGGTTCCTGGCAGATTTGTCAAATTCCTTGTGGGTTATGCAGTTATCCTGGAAGCACAATCAGTTTGAGAAAGACTGGGGATTTCTCATGGGGTTTATGCTCAAGAAAGCATATGTTTGCTATGGTCGAGAATGGATGTTTTGAGTCATCTCATCTAAAGCCCTTCAGGTTCCAGAGGGCCCCTGACCACCTGAAGAGCAACAAAGACACCCAGTGCAAAATGCAGGTAGGCTCTAAGCTCCCAACTGAGCAACTACAGTTGAGATGCTGCCAGTCTCCCACAGGACTACAGACCTGAAAATATTGACAAGTGAAAGACTGACCAGGGAGCCTGCATACTTTTTTGCCCCATCAGTCAAGTATACAGGGCAAGCTATTAACTTAATACACTTCTGGAGTCAGAAACAAATGCATGGCTGCTTGGCCTTGTATTGTCCCTGCCAGTTCTTTGTCCTGTATTGCCTGTAAGAGGGATGCTTCAGCTTTTTATGGCCTTTGACCATTGTACTGGTCATGTTCCTGGCCTGTCTATGGCTCAGCACAGCCCTGACTTCTCCAAACCCCTCAGCTTTCTGTCCTGCTCTTTAGTGACATTCTTGGCTCTAACACCAGTTTTATCCTGACCTTAACCCAGAGATCCTGTCCACACATTTCCAGGCTGCAATTCCTAAGCAGTCTTATCCCCAAAATGCCTGCTTTGAAGTCAAAAGAAACAACTAGCCTGCAGAACAGCCTATGTCAGGCCTGTCACACTCTGCTGTGTCACTGCTGCTTAGCACTGCTATGCTCTGGGGGATAACACCTTCATGGCCAATTTGCTGCCTGCTTTGAAATGACCAGCTTTCTTGTTAAGCACAAGGATGCTGCGGGCTGCCCATCTAGGTGGGAGCAGAAGATGAGACTCACTGGTGAGCCTCAGCAACACAAAGACAGAACAGAGTCTGATAAAATGCCAGTCCTATGAAGAACAAGAGATTTTTACTGAAGAAAAGGTTTTATTAAGGGTCATTGTTATAATAATAACATACCATATTGCTCTGATGCTCCAGGTCTCTGGGAGTGTGATGATTTGAATAGAGTATCTGTCAAAACATCAGTTCTGGATCAGGGATCTACAGGACTGTGATAGAGCAGAGCCTGCCCCTCAGGATGCAAGGCTGGCTACTGCTTCTTCTGTCCCTTCACTTTTTGTTTCTCCTTGTCCATGGCAGCTGCTCGTGCCTTCAGACGACTCCAGTACTTAGGCTCCTCCAGTCCCAGCGGGCTCTGCTGCCTAATGAAGGGGGAGAAAGGGTGGTTAAAACAAAAACGTCCCTGACATTCCCCTGGTGCTCAGACAACTACCCCAGGGGTGCCCGGGGGCCCACTACAAATTAAGCAGTTCGACTTCTTGTGTCCAAAAAACCTCAGTGATTCCCTCACAAGAATCAACGCTGGAGTTTACTGCTCTTGACAGCAATGACCTCTGAATTACTTGTTGCCTGTAACCTCTGTAGACATAGGTCTCACTGGAGCTGTATTTGCACTGCTCTGGCTTCAGGTCTCAGTTCCCAGGGAGTAAAATAACTCTTCAGTACCCAGGGAGCAAGATATTCCTGGAGGTGGCGTCTCCCCAGTTTTTCTGGTATAAGGCAGACAAGAATCTCCAGCTTTATGAGAAGGAGGGACAGAACTGGTGGCTGGTAACATAGGAGTAATTTTTCTGCATTAATTAGCCAGACAACACCACAGGATTCACCCTAGAGACAAGGAATTAGGAAGGCTACCAGATTGTGCTGTAAGGTCATACCTGCACCCACCTGTTACGTTTCAAATTGGAGAATTAAGGCATAGTGAAAAGAAGATAAAAAACATTGACACGGATGTGGCTCCAGGTTCCCAAAGCAGTAATTCAAGGCAAAGGACCCAAAAAAGAGATGTCACAGTGCCATCTAGTGACGGCATCAATGCAATGCATCAGCTAAACTGCGACCTCGGCTCGAGGCTGATGGTGGTCTCAAACCGAAGAACCTCCAAGACAAACCTACTTAAACATCAAATAAACCCGTGAGTGGAGGGGAGAAGAGAGGTATAAAGAGACCGCAGCTCTGCCTGGCTGTGGGATCAAAAGGAAGATGCAGACACTTGAGGATCATAATCCATAACAAGCTTGCACAATCTGTGTCGCAGAAAAGCACATTAGAACTCGCAAGCTCTCACCGCCTGGAAAGACAAGCCTGTCCCAGGCATCCTGACTTACATCTGAAGCTGTTTTAGGAAGGACAGAAGGGAGAAGAGGAAAGGTTCTGGGAGGCTGTCAGGAATCCAGCTTCCTGAACATTAACCTCACCCAGACACAAATCTGTCACAGCACACAGAACAACCCAGAAGATCCAGGGTGAGACCTTGCATGAACCTCAGCAACACTAGGGCTTTTACAATAATGCAGGTGCACTTACCTCTCAGGCAGAAGGAGAAACTTACCTATCACGCAAGAAAACATTACATCTCTCAAACCATGGCAGGTTCTGCGAGGATTTGAGAGGCAAATCTGGTTCCTTTGGGAAAGCCTCCTTCAGTGGGTTGAAATCAAAAAGGAAGATGGTGCTGTGACTGGCTTTGCTCTGTGCCAATTCATTGTCCTGCTGCTGCTCATCTCCTAGACGGAAATGAGCACAGTGAGCTGCTGCATCAGAAGTCATCCAATAAGAACTATCAAGGATCAGGGCACAGCTGAATGCACCCAGAGATCGTGTATCTATGACCACTCCAAGGTCATAGACACCCACCTCGAAGGAGCAAGCAGGAATTTACACTATCCACTGTGAACACTGGCTGCCAGGGGGATGCTACAGCATGAGAAGGTGGAGTACTGAAGCAGTAAACAGTCTGTGATGTGTCAGTGTTCATCAGGGACACTGTGCCATCCCAGAAGAAGATCAGGACCTGAAACAGCAAATTGACACTTAGAAATAGAGGTAAAAGAAGTGAAAAACATTTCCTGGAAAGGACATGGAATGACATTCAGAACTTTACATCCACAACTATGATGCTGTTTTCTTTGCCTGCCCCATAGTCATATGGCAACAGCAGATCAAGAGCAGGTCATGCAGGGAACTTGAACTGAATTGCTGCATGTTGGGATTGGAAAAGGGCAACAGGCCACATTAGAAATGAACTAGATCCAGCCTTCTGCATGGCTGCTATGGTGAGTGGCTTTTAGTCCTTGTCTCCACCTTTCTGAGGCCACTTGAAAGGTCTGGCTGGACTTGTGTTTGTAACTTTCTCACCATGATACCCCCTCATATTTGACCCTGATGCCTGAAGCTTCATGGCTGAACCCTCTCCTCTTTCAGTTGGACACTTGTCCATGTGCAGAGGGCCTCCAGTGCATCGCACCTCAGTGGTCAACTAGAGGGCACAGGTCCCAGGGCATACTGAGCAATGGAAGAGAAACCCTTTGACCATTGCCAGCTACATATAGACCTATAACTGGGGCAGGCAGTCTTCATGCTAAAAATAGCTGGAGGCTGGGAAAGGATGTGAGGGCAGAACTATATCTGATTGCCCTGTGCTTTATCTTCTAGGCACCCAGTTACAGTCATTACTGGAAACAAGATCCTACGTCAACTGGACATGTGTTCTCAGCCAGTTCTCAAGAGATCTGGCAGTAATACTCACTGCACTGGGGAAGGCCAGGATGGGCACCACTGCACTGACAGTAAGATTTGGGTCTTCAGGCCTGTAAAAGAACAGGTTTATGTCACTGTTCCATGTACCTGGTACATACTGAGAGGCTGTGATAAAGACAGTGGCAGTTTGTGGCACACTGGCTGGCATAAAGTTCCAGCCAAGCCCCTTCCCTATACAGACAAAGCCTGTCTCCTTCTGCGTAGGAACCCCTGAGGCCTATCCCTGTGCAAACCTGCCTAGGAACTACACTGGAGTTGCAAATCTCCTGCCTGCCATGGAGGCGTGGATCCAGAGCCTTCAGAGCAGCAGCTTCCCTTCTCCTCAAACCAAGGGGATAAGTGAACACAAAAATGATAGAAAGATGGCAACAAATGTTTATTTTGACTTTTAGGGGGAAGTTACACTGTTAAGGGCAAAAAAGCGAAGAAAAAATTCCCCTGGGTACCTGACAGAGACAGAAATAGTTCAACGTCAGCTCTGGAGCTGTGCTACAAGTACTTGTGTTTTGGTGCACAGAAGAGCTGAGAAACACCTCTAATTCTGGCATAATCACTGAATTTTAGCACGAGCAAAACCACACTTGCCGATGACAGCAGCATGGCAGAGCCCTCTGGGTAAAAGCAGTAGAAAGTTCTCTACTCTACAGAAATCTGGGGCTCCCTGTTAGACCTGACCACTGTACCCAGGGCTTCTTTGGCTGGAGTGAGGTTTATCAGAGTTCACCTCACCTGTCTGCCAGGAGTGTGATGCTGGACTTCCCGGCCCTGGGTGCTTTCACCAAATAGTAAGAGCTGTCTGTACATAGCACGAGAAGCTGTACAATGAGACAGACAGGATCTGTACCAGGACAAAGTGTGTCATCACTGGCAGCTGCAGAACTCCGCAGAAAGTGGATACTACGGATGAAACGTTCCTCTAGAATGGCAGTCACAGACAGTGGGAATCCTGAGGAAGGAAAAGGAACTGGCAATTTATCCAAGGAAAGCTTAGCTTGGACTGTGGCCTGCTCAGAGGAAGCAGCCACCAGAACAAGCTTGATGGCAGAAGAAGACTCTTCTGCCAGGAGAAACCCTGCATCATGGTAAGATGACATTGGCACTGATGGCAGCCTGAACTGTGATGCCACAACAGTCTCAAAGATGACCTGAGAGTGCAGTGGCAAAGCAGTGACTGACACTGTCTCCCAGCCTCAGGGCAAGACCATTGTCAGTCCTCCCTGCAGCAGTTCCAGCCCCTGCAGTGCCGTGGATGGGAATGGCTCTGCAAGGGCAAGGGAAATCACACTGTGCTGGCAACTTCTGGCCAAGCATCTGATGGACTATCGAATCCAAACTATTTACAGGTTTGCTTGTGAACTCACTACCAGCCACTTGTTCACACTAAGCCAGAGCCTCAGGCTCCTAGGGAAGCGAGTAATTTATCCACAGTGATCCCAATACACAGTCCCAAAGGGCAAGCTCACCTAAGTGTTTATCCCAAATAGTTATTGTTGCATCTTCACCTGCCAGTGCCAGGTACCTGGAGCAGGAACTGACAGCCGAGCATGCAATTGGAGCTGCACAAGGCCACACAACATCAGGTTTCAGATCAGGATCTAAACAGAATGACATGAAGAGATACAACTGTAAGAAGGTGTGGAGCATTCTCTCTCATGGTACTAGCATCCATTTTCCCAATAAAACATGCACCATTCTGCAGTCTCCTGCCAGAGTGGCTTCACTAACAAGACTGTCAGCCTGTGCAACACAGAGCCCCACAATCCCAATGCCAGTCTAACCCACAAGATATGAGTCAGCTCTCCTCCCAGTTCCTCATTTCCCTGAATCACAAAGACCTGGCAGAATGACAGCCACTGGCCACAGAACACTCCCACTCCCCACAGAGTGCTCTGCTAGAGAAAGCAACACTTTCTTACCCACTTGCTCATTGAGTGGATGGCTAAGTAAGTACAAGCAGAAATTGTGGTTTCCACCCCAGTGCACACCAATGCCAGCTGGAACATCTGGTACAGAGAAGAGGACAACAAAAAGAGAAGGAGACTTGGGACAAAGAAAGGAATAATCCAAGACAAAAAAAACATCATTAAAAAGCTCTCATTAGAGGATTCATGGTTTCCCTGATGGAAACTCTGCTCATACAGAAACTAAACCAGATAACCTCTCCCTTTGTTTGTTATTTTTATCTTGCCTACGTGCCTCCAGTTTTTGGGTGGTTTTGAGGGGTAGGAGAGTTGTGGGCTTTTTTTTAAACTATGGAGATAAGTTTTCTTTGCTCCATGCTGGTAACTGACTAACAAGTCTTAGGGCTGACAGTTTTACCCAGGCTTTTGTCCTTAGAGGTGGAATTTATAGAGTGAACCCAAGCCAGAACCACTGAGCTCTAAGTGGAGCTCAACATCATGCAAACAATGTACTTCATAGATTAACAGCTTTTTGCCCATTTGGATTACCTGGTTGTACTTCCATATCAGGTCCCACCTGTAGGACCTGGCTAGGCAAAAGGAAATGAAAGGTAGCATGTCTGAAAAAAAGGAAGAAATATATGTAAAAGAAAGGCTTTTATAACAGCACAGCACTGTGACAAGACCTGAAATGTCTGCAGCCCCCTGCCATGAAGCCTTGGGATGAAGGAGGCAAAGATAAGACAGAGGCTTCCATCTACACTTGCTGAGTGCCCTGTGTTGATGACTCATGGACTGAAATCCTGGTTGGTGCTCCTACTCACCTGGGGACCTCCTCCTTGATCACACCCTCAGCCTCCAGATACTCCCGGTACGTGCTACGGAAGATTGCTTCCTGCAGCTCCCACTGGAAATCCTTGATCAGGTGCTTGTACCCCAAGCCAAGCATGCTGCCATCATCCACTTCCTTCAAGGCATCCAATGGGCTTTCAAAACTACTGCCTGGATTGAGAACACAAAGGGAAAAGGCATGACCCTGGAGGAGCAGACAGCATAGAGGCATTTTGACTATCCCTCCTTTGGGGTGGCATTGTCTTGATGCAGGACACTGCAACTGCTGTGGGAATTTCCATATCACTAGTCCATTTTCCACTGTCTGAAGGCAGGGACTAGGGCGAGACTTCTGAGGACCCTGCTCACCTTGCCTTTCTGTGGCATTCTCCCAGCATAAAGTCTGTTCCCTCCACATCCTCAGTATTTTCCTATAAATCCAGAGTGATGAACTAGGGGTGCTGTCAGGGTCCAGGAAGTAACCTCCTCCCTCTTCAATGACACTGAAGCCAAGGGTGTATGACACCCACTTTGAGACACACTGAAATATTTTGTGCTGACAAGGATGACATGTGAGATGGCCCAGTAGGAAACAACTCCCAGTACAGGATTACATGCAACTAGAAAGACAAGTCAGGAAGGGACCATGGAGCATGTTACTGAAACTTTCTGACCTGTTCTATATTTGTAAGGGCCATGATTCCTTTGCCACCTGAAACAGGCTGCAGGTTGCACATGCAGAATGAGTTCTGACCTGTTATGGGTTCGGGTGGCTTCACTGTCAGCAGCAGCACTGGGAGATCCAGCTTTGGATCACCTTGGTTTGCAGACACTGGAAAGTCCTGCAATGGAAAAGTGTTGAAAACTGCATTGTGCACTACACTGATGAGTTTTCAGCTGTTCATGGGAATCAAAGGCTTCCTAAAGAATGTGTATGCAAAGGTTGGCTGGCACTGTTTAGGAGATACTGGCTTTAGGCTCATTCTTCAGGCCAAAACACAGAAGTGTCACTGCTTTCTCAACAACAGGGGACAACATTACAAAGGATGTCCTGTCCAGACTCCTGGTTTTGTGCCATCTCTGAATTATTCTTGTTACAGCACAGGCCTGTGTGAGTCACAGCAGTGCTCAGAAAATGCAGGGGAAAAAAAAAAGAAAGAAAAAAAAAAAAGGAAAATAAGCAGGACTAAAGGTTGAGGGGTGCTACTGAAGACAAGAACCAGATTTTACTTCATAGAACTCAGGAGTGGAAAAAGTGACTTATATGCTTGTCTGGAAATACAAAATTGTATCAGGGGACCAGTACTGGCATGTGCCCACCATCACCACCCCACACACATTTAGACCTGGCTAAACAGAAAAGGTCTGCCTAAATAATCAACCATGTCTGAGAGGGAAGGGGCAGGAACTTGGGTAGTTTATATGGAATCAGCAAAGAGGGACTGCCTAGGTGTTTGCTTTTGGCTTGGCTAAGTAAAGGGGGATGTTTGCCCTAAAGGCAGGGCTGAGAAGCAGTTCCCTCATAAATGTCCAGGAAAGTCTTTGCCAAAGGAAGAGGAAACAATTAGGAGGCAGGTATCACAGAGGGTTAGCTGAAGGTGCTGGTCAGGGCATGCCTCCTGTGTGTTGAGAGGTGAAATCTAGCAGGGTGAAAGTGATAGAGGGGATGGTTATGCCCTGACTCAGCATTTAAAATTCCCCATAACAGCTCAGGATAGTCACTGAGGGCATTTACCATCTCTGCAGAACTGTCTCCATGCAGTTCCTGAGTTTCCTGCACAAGAACCAGAGGTGACAGTGGTTAGTGCACACAGACAGAGACTCTGCCCTGCTCAGGTGGGTGAGGCCATTACCCACCAGGCTCCTCATGTTAGGTAGTCTAAAACACAAACCCTGGCTCAGGGACAGATTCCCCAAGTGAGGCATCCTGCCTGATTCCCACTCCTCTTCACCTTCCCCTAGTAACGTAAGAGAGAAGCCCTGTGGGAATACCCTTACACAGGGCCCTCTCAAATGGGGCAATACTGCTGGGAAATCAGCTGCCAGTTTCAGGGAGGGGCAGCAGGAACACTAACCCTGGGACCAAGGGAATCTCGTTGGAAAGCCTGTCTTGGGAGAGTAAACATGGCCCAATAACACAAAGGCCTTATGAAATGTGGGATGGGCAGCTGTAGTAGTTGTAGAGACACACACACCATCCCCTTGGGCCAACAGACTTGTTCAGCCTGTATCTTGCTGTCACTGTCTGCAGCAGCAAGGCTTGGGGAAAGACCTGTGGGCAAAAGGGTGTAAGGAAAAATAGCACAGTGGGAGATGGAACTGTTTTGTACCGCAGATGTACAGCTTGGCCTCCTCTCACTGCAAGCCAGCCCTGCTGCAGCTTCTGATTTCTCTTCCATCTCCCTCAGCCAGGAATCCTTAGGCAATTGGTAGATCTCCAGCCAAGCTTTTGTGCTTTCTGCATTGGGAAACCATGTTGAGCAATTAGAAATGAGGAGAAAAGGTCTTTCAAGCAAGCAGCCTCTGTTATCGTGTATTTTTTGAATATAAAATCTCTGAACTCCATGCAGTCCACCTCTCCTCCCACTGAAGGCCTGACATGCTTGACTGAAACTCACATCTCAGCCTCCAGCTCAAGTCCCTGAGGTCCCATACCCACCAAAGAAATTCCATGAAGCTACTCAGTCAAGAATTTGACCTGTAGCCTCTGAGTAGCAGAGTAGAAAGTGAGATGTGGTCTCACATTAGTTCTCTGTGGATGCTACATATCTCATACTCAGTATGTGTCCAGGCAGATTCCACCAAACATGGGTCCAGAAAACCTGCCTGCAGTGGATTCACTAAGACAACTGCCATGAAACAGAAGAACGTTGTAGCAAGGAGTTTCTTGTCAAGTTTTTAGAAATTCTCTATGCTGTCTGATTTTGTCTGGTGAGAAAATTCTTCAGGTCTACCTATTCCCAGTGTAAAAGTGAGCCATGGCAAAACAGAGGAAAAACTGAGTTTGGGACTCCTGGAGAGGAGGGGGAAATCTGCTTTCACTGGGAGCTGGGAACTGCACTGACTGGTTCCAGACAGCTCACTTTTAGGATCAGTCCTGGTCCCCCCCAAGCCTTTTAGAGAGGACAGGGAGTGGTAGGAGCAGCTCTCTAAGCTGGAGGAGGGACTGGGAGGGTTATAACAGGATCCCTGTGTACCCAGAACACTTGCAGCATTTTAAAAGCATTGCTGCTGGCCCCTCTGATGTGTGACAGAACACAGCAGTTGTCACCCAACACACCATGTTTCTGCACTTGCCTTGCAGCAGGACTCCTGCATAATCACCACCTGGGGACAGCACCACCTCCACACAAGTGCTTCTCTTGCTGATATCCCCCTGCCAAAGGAAAACAGGCTGGCATCAAAGCAAGGATCACTGATTCAGAGAGCTCCGTGGCCTTACGCAGCTCTCAACAGGCTGAAGGCCAGGCAGGTTGTTGGATGAATGGGAATAAATATTGGGCAGCACTCTTGGAGTGCTGCCGCCTGTGGCAGAAATTCCTGATGGCAATTAGTACTCCTCATGATTGATTACTTACCAGCCTGTGCCCAGGGTCTATGGAATTAACTCAGTACTTACCACTTCATTTAGGGCTTTAATGAGCAGGAAGCTTTCCTTATGAAAGCAGAAGAGCCAGACAAGCCCTGGAATAGAAATACAGAAGTAGCAGGAGGAGGGGAAGAAAAGTGAACAGATGGTAGCCATGGTTTTGGGAGATGGTTGTTACAACATGTGCAGGAGAGTGAACAGGACTACATTGTTTTCCTGGGCTCAAGGAGCAATATCCCACTGTTTCCAGCACTAAACTTTTGCTGGCTTCCTTATGCCATCACCAGCAAACATTTGACTGTGCATGGAGATGGATAAGCCAGTTTGAAAAGTATCTCCACCAGAACTGATAGGTTTCAGATGAACCAACAAACTAATCTCTTTCCCACAGGGAAATCACAGGTGCAGAAACAGTCATGGGCAGGAGGTCATACCAAGCAGTGCTCTTTCTGTCCAGTCCAAGGTGTTCCTAACATTTGCTGTGCTTCACCCTCAGCTCTGCACCTGCCTCTCCTGCTCCAGAGAGGACATCAAACCCACACCCTGTGCTAATCACAAGGCCCTAGGGCCACTCTGCCACCCTGCAACCTGATAGGTATCTAACGCCCTCTTTGCAGGGCTTTCTAGGAAACCTGTCAGCCACCCTAATGTTCCTCCTGATTTAGCACTCTTCCATAATGCAGCTGCCTATTCAGCTCCGGAGCACAGTTATCCCTGGCTAGGGCAAGGAAATCCATGTCACACTAACCCATTTCATCCACAGCAAGCAGAACATGGCTCTCATTCCCCAAATCCGAGGCATGGAGGGCACAGATCTCTGTCTTGACTGCATCCCAAGCACAGATTTCCTTACAGTCACATGTGCTGAAGGCAGCCAGACCCACAGACACACCAACAAAGAGGTATTTTCCAGACACTGCAAGGCAATTGGCTCTTCCAGTCACCTACCAAGAAAGGGAAAACATGAGTGTAGTACCTGACTGCCTTCCCAGAGGAAGATACATCAGCCATGCTAACGATATACTCATGGGCTTTCACCAACAGAAAATGATGATTTATTCCACAAGGGAAAACTTTTGACATGTGCTTTCATGAGAAGAGCAGGGAAGCATCAGAGAGCAGGCTCTCATCTCTGTCACAGAGATTGTTTTGTGTTGGGAATGAGAAAGTTTGTTCCCACCTTTCCCTTTCCCATAAACAGGAGGGGCTTTAAAGGCCAAGAGCTCAGGAGCACTCAGCCTTCCCACAGCTAACACAGAGCTGTGCTGAATCCCTCCAGGCAGCTGCAGCACACCAGTGTATCCTCCTGGATTCTCTACATAATGATGGAGAAGGCAGCACTGCCCTTCTGCTTGCAGTGCTCCCATTGGAGTATTCACTACAGCACAGAGCTGAGCTTGCCCATTTATGTGCTACTGGCTAATTACCTTCTCCTCAGCAGACAAGGGTGGAGCCAGCCTGGGAAGCACAAGGTGACTTTAGTGTTTAATATCGGCTTCTCTCTTTTCAGAGAGGTGTGATAGACGAGTGGGAAGCAGAACCTGCCAGACAAGCTTAGAAGCTGCAGGCTTTTAAAGTGAACTAGTGAGATGGTGGCAGATCCTGAGGAAGGTCGTGAACAGAAGAATGTAAAATCAACTGAAGGGATATTCTTTAGGAAAGCCGCTACAGTGGTTAATGCTGTCTCTGGTGTGGGGGGCTCTGTACCTGGAATTCAGCTGTAGGAGAGCATTTTGTGGACTGGACCTTCCGTTTTTGTGCTTCTCGGAGCATCTCCCTTCTCTCAATGATTTCCATAGCACTCTCAAAGACCTGCATCACCACTTTGTTGATCATCCTGAAGGGCTGAGGCAACGCATCACACTTCCGATCAGGATCCTGCAGGAAGAAATCTTCCTCATCATCCTTCGGCCAGTCCTTTTCAGATGGTGGGGGAATCTCCAGGGGATGCCTCCGGATATTCGCAGCCATGGCTCTGCCTTTCCAGGTGCAAAGAACACCACAGATGCAGGAATCACCCTGGGTGCAGAAGAATGAAGAGTCCTGCAATATCTACTTTAATGAGGTAATGGGGGAAAAGATGATTAATAATCTCTGAGAGGGAGTTCCTTTCAGTACTGGTAGCCAGAGCAACCCTGTTCTGTACAGCTTATTTCTGCTCGTATCCCCTTTGTTACCCAGGGGTTTTGTCCTGCTCTGGGAATAGCAGTCACACAGGAATCTGCAGGCTGCCTGCAGGGAAAAGGGAGCCTAAACAACTTTGGCACGAGTTTGTATAAAAATTATGACAAAGCTTCAAAAATATTAGCTTGAATTAATAGACTTATTCGGCTTGGGGAAAAAAAAAACAAACGACAATTAACTTGGAAGAGCAGGTGTTTCCACTGGAAGTTATAAACTTCATTTCCAAGCCACTGGATGCTTCATAAGCCTCACCCCCACCGCCGTCACCGCACACATCGGCCTGACCTCGGAGTGGGGCCGGAGGCCGAGAGTCCGGGCCGTGCTCCTCCAGCTTTCCCGGCGGGACTCGCCGCAGGAGCCGTCGGCGGCTCCCGGGCGGGGGAAGCCTTTAGCAGTAACACCGTCGCGGCCCCGCTGTTGACGGTCGCCGTGGTAACGGCGCGTCGCTGCCGTGGCCCGGCCGGGAACGCGGCCCCGCAGCTCTCGCGTTCCCCCTGGCGGGGCGGGGCCCGGGCGCAGCGGGGCGGAGCGGCCGCGGCCCCCGCGGAGCTCCTGCGGTGCCGCCGGGCCATGGAGGGGTTCGTGGACTTCACCAACCGCTGCCAGGGCCGCGACCAGCTCTTCCGGTGAGTGCCGGCATAGGCTGCCTCTCTCTGCCCCCCTGGGTCGGGCGGGCCCCGGCCCCGCGCCCATCCCGCCCCTCGGCCCCGACCTCGGCCCCGGCCCCGCACATGCACCTGCCCTGGCACTGCGGGGGGACCCTCGGATCGGGCTTTAGGCTCGGACATTACGCTTTACTCTGTCCAGTTCTGGGCTCCTCAGTACAATAGACAAGGAGCTGCTGGAGATGGTCCGGCGGAGGCCGCAAAGGTGGTGAGGGGTCTGGAGCATCCTTGTTCTGAGGAGAGGCTGAGGGAGCTGGGCCTGGTTAGTCTGGAGAAGACTGAAAGGGGATCTCATTAATGTGTACAGATATCTCAAAGGGGTGTCAGAGGATGGTGTCAGACTCTTTTTAGTGGTGCCCAGTGACAGGACAAGGAGCATAAACTAAAGCACAAGAAGTTTCACCTCAACATGAGGAAGAACTTGTTTCGATTGAGGGTGGCAGAGCACTGGAACAGCTGCCCAGGGAGGTCATGGAGTCTCCCTCTCTGGAGAGGTTCCAAACCCACGTGGACACGTTCCTCTGTCACCTGCTCTAAGTGACCCTGCCTGGCAGGGGGGTTGGACTGGGTGATCTCCAGAGGTCCCTTCCAACCTTAAATCTGTGGTTCTGTGAAATAAACCCACCCTGCTGCTGCCATCCCATGATTGTCCATGTCTCACCTGTGTCCCCTTCTCCTCGTTTTTTCCCTTCCAGAGCCACTCAGTTCACATGCATGTTGCTTAGCTATTTAATAAAGAATAAGGCCGATAAAAAGAAGCTGGTAATGAAACTCAAGCAGTTGGAATCTAGCATGAGCTCTGGCCGGAAAAGTAAGTACCTGCTGTCTAGAGGGATAAAACCTTCTTTACTTGCTCCTTCCAGCAAAACAGCTCCTGGCCTTGTGTTTTCTGTAGTTAACCACAGAACTCTTTTAGTGTATTTACAAAGTTGTCAACAGGCCTTATCCCTGCCATGGCTTGCCAGGCTGGGTATGGCCAAACAGACACTTCTTTTTCCCTCAGCCTCCTCTCCAATTGGGCAGTCAGAATTGTTGCTGGAAGAACGCGAGTAACAAAAGTTAACAGTCAGCTTGCTGCAGAGGTGCAGTTGTCATCTCTGTTCAAGGGCAGACCAGAGTTACAAGGCAAGGCTGTCTCACTGTGTGCTCATTAGTCCTTCCAGCTGATGGGCTGAGACAACCCAGAGTTAAAGATCATCATCCCAATAAAATCAGCTCTGAAGGACCATCTTTCAATATGGCTTTTTAATATATAATTATTTTTTTTATGTCCTACTTCACATATTAATTTTCTCTAGCATTTATACTTTACTAAATCACCTACCCTCCACGCTTTCCTCACAGCCTGTTTGCATCACTCCATTCTGTGTCAGGGCTGCATGCACGGTGGTTACACTGTTGCTGTAGTTGTATCACTTGCTTTCGGGCTGATCTTACACCTACTTACCAGTTGCTCAATTCTGGAACAGCTGCAACGCATGAAGCAAATATTCTAATTTAATGTGTTGCCATGGGTTTGTTTATTATTCCAGTTTGCTCCAGAGTATGGCATTTTCTAGTGGAGAGGCCAGCTGGTTTATCAACAGAGCCATAATTCTCTCTCTTCTTCTAAACAAATCACTAATAGACATCAGGCCTAAACTCAGGGCTCTGGTAGTTCCATCTGTCACTGTGACAGTGCAGCAGGGTGTAAAAAGTGCATTGCATAATGTTGCATTAACATTCACGGGGACATGCCACAGGTGAACTCAGGTATGCCATATATTGAAATGGAATACACTGTTCCACACAGTTTGCAGGGAACTATGTGTCTCTGACAAACTCATGGGAGGGATTTGTGCTCAGCATGCGAATCACCAGCTTTCACAAATGCTTAGGAAAGCTGAAGCTCCTGTTTGCAATAGGATTAATGCAGCAACATCTCGTGTCCACAGAGTTAGGTGAAATCCAGTGAAATGTACAGCTAAGATTAGAGGCTCTGTTTGTGTCCCCTTATTGCTGACGGTGACTCCTGCAGACCCAAGGGTGACACTGGTCCAGAGGACACCCAGGCGCTGAGAACAGAGTGGCAGGAGGGGCTGCAAGTCTGGCTATTGACAAAATAGGTGTGTAGGTCCTTGGCTCATGATGTTCACACAGAACTGAGATGTTTAGACCCCATTCCTCACTAATACCAGCAAGTACTCAAGCATACAAACACCCAAAGCCCTCTAAGTTTTTTTAAAGCACACGTGGACAGTGACAGGCTGCGTTGTTCTGCACAAGACCAGGCCATGCTAACCTTTGTGGGGTTTCTTGCAGTGTTCAGACTGGGCAACATGGTGCACGCCTTGGTGGCAGCCAGGAAAACTGCAGAGCTGCCAGATGTGGTTCCTCGTTTCTGCCTCACAGCCTCCAACCTGACCCGTGCCCTGTACTTCGTGTGCGACGCCGTGCTCTGGGTGAGGAGCGTCGGGCTCCAGCCCGACATCGACAAGCCCAAGTGGAGCAATTGGGCCACCAAGTGCTACTACTACTCAGTCCTGCTGAATCTAGCCAGAGACTGCTATGAGATCTCCCAGAGGCTGGAACAAGCTGCACAGGAAGAAAAGGCAAAGGAGAATTCCTGCTGGGACAAACACAACGGGGAGCTAAACTGTGTGAAATGTGATGGTTCACACGGTTTTCTCCTCCTGCTCTTTCAGATCCTGAAAAGAAATCCTCCTTTGCTGCTGGACTTGGTGAAGAACCTCTGTGATCTCTCAGGCCCTTTGGATACACTGGGAATCTACAAGACCAACCCAGGAGTGATTGGTTTCTGCGGTGTCCTCTCCTCCCTGGTGGGGATCCTCACATTAGCAAGCCCACATCTGAAGCTTAAACAGTGACATAAAAGGACCTGCATAGTATGAGGCTGCAGCTTTGATCCTCTGATAGATTTTTATCTTCATATGGCACTTTCAAATGAACCTGTCTTACAATAACCTCAAGATTAATTCTGTCCTTTGAATAAGTGAATTCTACCCTTCTTCCTTCCCTGTGCCTTTGCAGATGAGTTTGGTGCCATTACACACCCCCTAATGGAGTGGAGATAGGAAAAGGCAGAGTAATATTTCACCAGCAGAAACAAGACTTGGAACATGGCTGCTAGATAAGAAAATATTCCTTTATTTTAATACAGGGTTGTGAAATAGCTGCATAGGCAACTGTCATAGGTACATGACTGATGACTAATCATGTTTACACTGGAAAGCTGCAATTCACTAATTCAAGATTCCTACAGTCAGATTGTCTGTACTGGGCTCAGGCAAGTTAGGAGCTGCTGTTAAAATGGCCTGAAGTCACGGATGAGTGTTTTGGTGGGTTTGGGTTGATGGATCCTGTTTCCTGCAGGCAGTGGTCTGGGTGCAGTGTGATGGTAACTGAAGGGTGGTATGATCTGACCTTTGATGATCTCTGTGGTGTGCACTGGTGGTGCTGGAGCTGTAGTCTAGTGAGTGCCAACTTGTGTCCCAAGAAATCAGCACTTTCTTCTTTTTCTTTGATACTGTGAGCCAAGGACCGTTGGCCAGTGACTCTGACTCCTCCAGCAGGCCATGGCTGAGGGTTTTGGTGGAGGACAGTATGTGGAGAAGCTAATTTGATTGTTGGTGATGCCATGATTTGTAGGGAACTGGGTTTCCAAAAGTGTGAATCTGAAACCACTCACGAACACTAAACCTCCCATTACACAAGCACCTGAACTTCCAAACCACTGTGACTGCAAGTGCAACAATTTTCCATTAATTGTGTTGTGATAAGGAGCTTATTTTGCAGTTTTAATTTTAAATGAAAAATTCCAGTATAATAAGGAGCTTGGAACCTGCAGTTAAGTAGAGAAGCCTAGCTCAGAGCTAGTTGAGTCAGACTGACTGCAAGGGTGTGTTTCTAATTGTGTAAGCTCCCAGAGGGAAGGGAATGGAGCTAGCCATGATAACATCTGAATCCCCTGTGAGAAGAAAAGCTTCTTACTGAATTTGGGCATTTATGGTTTAGATTTTCCTATCTGGTCCTCCCTATCCTCCCTGTTCATGACCACAAGATTTCTTGTGTGTTCCCTTGCTGGCTGAATGGGTTTTACCATTTGAAAATGCCTCATATTTGCCCTGCAAGTGCATTATTGTTCATCACTGACCTCACTGGGAATGATGCCTGGCAGTATAATTAGGTTAAAAGAGAAATGCTGTGTCCAGCTGTCTAATGTGGCATACAGTCTTTGCTGCTCCTGACTTTGCAGAGTACCAGTTTGGACACCATCTGAGAAAAAATGCACATTATATAGGAGATAAAATTAACATTTTTCTTCATCAGAGTGAGGCCTGTGTGTTCTGCTACTTTCTGGTGTAAGAACTCCTTGTTTAATCTATCAGGAGATGTGAACAGACGCTCTTACCTGGACCAAAGTGTTCTCTTATTATTTCTGATGCTATCTGAAAACAGAAATTAAAAGATGCTGGTCTCTTTTATTAAAAGGCAAAGGTTATGGAATTAAGTAGGCAGGTAAGGCAGTGCCCCAGTTTACCTTAAGTCATTGTGGCTGGGTTTGGAATTACTTCCAGTTTGAATATGAAGTGTTAGCCTGCCAGTGAAGTGTTTGAAAAGAAAGAGGTTGCTGGGCAGGATAATTAAGTGTTCTTGAAGACCAGATGTGGCCTGCAGCAGCTCTTCTTTTTAATATGGAAATGAATAGCATTCAAAGTAGAGCATACTGGCAGTTCAGACCATAATGGAGCATTGTGCATGGGATATATTGTATTCAAGGGCTTCCTCTCCTTTATAACAATGGATTTTTTTTGTTTCATTCTCCATTTGCCTTTGATCTCCTGGCAATATGGAACCCATCCCTGCCTTGGTCAGATTTGATCATTATCCCAGTGTGTAGCAACCCCTGGAAGGAAGGAAGAGCAGTCTTGATTATCTGACAGTGGAGGTTTGGCCACCTTTTGTCTACAAAATTCCATCTTCTTGCAAAAAAAAAGTGGTTTCAATCCCACCCAGGGGAGCTCTCGGATGCAAAATACTTCACGAAATACTTGTGTGTGAACTGCTTTCTCTTTCTCTCTTTTACTTTGCAGGGAAGGGCATTGATATAGTGATGTAGCCCCCGTGCCCTGCAGAGAAGGGTGGGGTTTTCCCTGTGCAGGCAAACACTGTGCAAAGCCATAAGCTAGGCTTTGATGTTTCTCCTGTAGGTACTGGCATGGATTAGCAAGGACACCCTTAATGTGGGAGATGGGGGGTGAGCTTTCAGCCTGTCTGAGCCTTACCTGTCCCATTCTACATGATGCAGGCTGGAACATACAGGAGTAACTCTGTTTACTTGATGTTAAGCACTAATATTTGCCTTCTGCTCCCCAGCTGGAGGCTGGTGATTTAAGGTACCTTAATGTAATGTGTCTGAAGCCATAGAATCATGATCATATGGAGAAAATCCTTTAGTGCCTTTTTTTGTATCTGTTTCTAATACAGCAGTTGAAATAAGGACAAGATGTTTGAACACAAGCAATAAACTGCAATGAGTGTTGAGACCATGTCTGTGTGTGTAACTTGGTGGTATAAAGATATGATGAAGGAGGGAGGATTCCTCCCACCTCTGAATTTTATAGTGATACTGTTCAAGAAACATAGCCTCTGGTTGGGTTCTAGAGCTTTCCTTCTGCAGTAGCCAAGTGGCAGCCAGATTCATCTGGCTAATTTACAATCCCTATTTCAGCTGCAAAAATATGATTACCAGATAAAACTGCATCTGTGGAATGCCCTGAAGCAAGGTGACATTTTGGGAATTGCCATCAGCTGCCCTTGAGTACCAGCAGTGAGGGTTGGAACCTTGTGCCCAGCATAGGCACAGCTGTGGTGAAAGGAAGGGGTGCACCTGCATTTTCAGTATCTTATAAACAACCTTTCATTTGGATGGTCATAATTTAATGACAAATGCCAGTTCAGGGCACAGAGCAAAGGGTAACATCTCCAGCAGAGATGGCAAGGGGTGGAGCCAGGATAACCATTAAACTGAGTTTACTGTTAGCTCCTATCCCCTGTAGTAAGGGCCTCACGACCTTGGA
This sequence comes from Corapipo altera, assembly GCF_003945725.1. Lineage (NCBI taxonomy): Eukaryota > Metazoa > Chordata > Aves > Passeriformes > Pipridae > Corapipo > Corapipo altera. The sequence continues at coordinate 6,980,968 of NW_020884889.1, read as the reverse complement.
AGCTCCAAAATGTCAGCTGCTGAACAATGTATAAAGCATTGCATTCAGCAGTGTTTTAGCAAGAGTTTCCTCCTGGATTAGTGGCCTTATACACATTTTGTAATGGAAACAGTTAGCAGGAGAATGGTCATCTTCTGCTTACAGACAAGGCCTTCCTTGTTAACACTGTGCTTGGCATGATATTTCAGGGAATTCCCAAGGATTCCCAGGTGAGTGGCAGGAACAATCAAATGTTAAAAACCAGCAGTTCCAGGGAGACACCAAATGAACCAGTTCTGTAGTAGAAGGGTGACTAGGGGAGGGTGTGTGAGGTCTTCAAGTGTCTGAAAGGTTTTCTGCCTAGAGAAAGGCAATATTTTGGTCTCTAAATCCATCCAGGAAGTAATGTGATTATGTTGCAGCAAAGAATTAAATCACACTTAATTTTTGAACTGCAAGTAAAATAAAAGTCTAAATAGATTGCCCTGGAAAGCAGTGCTTAAAAAGAAACTGGGCAGGCATCTGTCAGCAGTGGTTATGGGGTTGTGATCCTGCATGGAAATGGAGTTACCTCCCCAGGCCCCTCCCAGACCAAAGTGTAAAGAAGTCTTGCTGGGCTTTGGGGATCTGGCTCATCCCCTCACTGGTATGTTAATGGTACAGAGGAGACTGCAGAGGCAAGGGTGTGAAACTGCTTCCCTGCACCTCACAGATCCACAGAACTCTAAATGTTGCCTGCAGGGACACAGGAAGCATTTCTGGTGTGAGCTGGAGCGGTGGGGTGGTGGAGGCTGTGGTACCTCTGCACTGCAGAGCCTGGGGCTGGCACAGCCTTTGCCCCAGAGGAAGGGGAGGGGCTGAGCGAAGGCGTCAGTAGGGCAAAGGCAGTGTTGTCAGTTGATCCTGACTCCAGCCAAGGCAGAGAGGAGGTTGGCATGCCCCCTGCACTTTTAGCCAGGCCAGCAGGGCTGGAAAAAGTCTCAGTGCCAAGAGAGCAAACTTTTGAGCAGGCTGGTGCCCCTTGTCCCGCTGTCTGGAGGGCAAGGACTCACCCCAGCACTGAGCTGGAGGCAGCCCAGCACATTCATGTGCCTCTGTACCCAGCCAGCAAGGCGGGCCTGCAAGCTTTGCACAGCCCCAGGCTGGAAGCAAACTCTGGACTCTTTGGGAAGGAAGGGGGGTTATTTACCTCCCATGTGTGGCTTTCCCATGTCCCTGGGAAGTCTCCCACCCCTATGTACAGGCAGCACAGCCAGGAGCAGGGAACCATGGAGTAGTGTTGGGTTCACACCTCTGTGTCCTGCACAGGGTAGTTGGAAGCTGAAGGCGTTCTGAGCCACGTGCCAGAGGTCTCCCTGCCTCACACCAGGTGGTCCAGGACACACAGCAGCCCCGTGTCAGCAGGCTGCCTGGATCACTCAGCTGCACTGATACCCTTGGTTATTGCCTTGTCCTCTGGCACTTGTCCTCTTTGTCGTCCTTGTCTCATCAGTGTGGCTCATCCTTGGTCTCCGTAGTCAATAACCAAGACCTGATATAGCTCCATGCAGGTGATGTCTTTTCTTATTCCAGTCAGTACCACAAATGGATTTGCTAATGATGGAATGAGCTGTCAGTGTGCCTCCCGTGCAGCAAGGCCATGGAAGAGAAGCATTTCAGTTGCTGGCGGGTCAAAGGGGCAGTTGTTCCTCTGTCAAGCATTTGTGAGGTTACATTTGGGAAACTGTGTCCTACTTCGGTCCCACCAGCACAGGAGAGATCTTGACTAGAGTCCAGCAGAGGATCAATCATTGAAAGGATAAGCATTTAGAGGAATGGAGCACATGCTGTACTGGCACTGACTGGAGCACAGACTCTGCTCAGAGGTGCACAGCGTAAAGGTAGAGGATGGCAGGCACCAATTGCAAGAGAGAAAATTCCATCTGGACATAAGGAAAAGCTAGTTTACCCTTATTATAGTTAGCACAAGTCCCAGAGAGATGGGAATCTGGTCCTTGGAGATTTTCAATACTGAAGAAGATCTTAAGCACCCTGATCTACCTTTGAGGGTAACCCTACTTTTGAGTAGTGCAACCTCCAGAGATCACTTCCAACTTGATTTTTTCCTCCATTTCTGTCTAGTCCAAATGCCTAGAGCTTGCCTAATGCAGTGTCTGCCCTGACCCTCAGCTAAAAACCTCCTCACCAAGACCAATGAATCCTCTTAGAAACTGCAGACCCGGCCAAACCAGATTGTTTAATGCAGGATGTGTCCCCTACATCTGCCTTCTGCTCCTTCTGCTCAATAAACTCTCCCAGGGAGAAACTGTGTTCTTGGTCTGTGTTAGGCTTCCCTGCAGGGGATGGTATCCTTGTCTGCCATGGGGCAAAACAGGGGCTACAGAAATGCAGGAAGGTTTTAATATCTTGAGAAACTCTGCCTGACTCTGCACCTTCTCCCTGGCTGCTCATGATCTGTTGCTTTTGAGCTGGCGAAGTCCAAAGGCAGCTTCTTCTCATCTTCTCCTGAAGGAGTGGTGTTAAATCCCCGTGCATCCCAGCTGTACCACAGGCTGTGCAGGGAAGACAACAAAGGGGATTTTCTGCCATCATCTGTTCCCAATTACGGTGGCTTCAGGAAACTTTTTGGCCAGTTTCCACCACAATCCGTCAGCTTCCAAACCCACGCAACTGGGAGGTGGGGCCTCATAGTGGTGGTAGTGGCCAGAGCACAGAGCATCACCCTCAGAGGACCCGAGTGAAGGGACAGCGCAGCCACCAACCTCTGCTCCTGCTCTGCCGGGAACGGGCTGCCCCTCGGTGAGTAGCCTGTGCTCACAGCTTCAATGGGACTGGGGGGTGAAAGCAGAGATCACTCACTCTTTTTAGATTTCGAGAATTTCATCTGCTGCTAAGAAAAGGGAGCCTGTGCTGGGGCTGGGAGCTGGGAGCAGTTGTGTTTTCGGCTGTCACCCAACCAGGAGCAGTGGAGGGGAGTGTTTTGCAGTGCTTTTGTCCCCTGCATCAAGCTGGAGCTGCACAGGAACGGGCACTGACATTACAAACAGCAGATGTATGAGGAGGGGATGCTGACCTCAGCTGGACATCTCATCACATCCCTACCTACAGCTCCTCTCTCTGCTCTTTCTCAGCCTGAGTCTATTCTCATGCACATCTGTCAGCACCCTGGTTACTCTGAGTTTGCTTTGCCAATGCCCTTTATCCTGCCTATACTGTAATACTGCTAACTAGATGTCTCTCAGCTCATTTTGTGCATCTTTAGGTGTTAGGACACACTGTCAGGGGAGGGCTGTGTGGAGACACTGGTTTTACAGCTTAACTGGTAAAAAGTCAAGCATTGGGCAATGCCAACTCCACTGCACCCGTGGGATGTGTGTGTCTCAGCCCAGCTCCCGGCCCTGCTGTGCTTGGAGGGGTGCAGGACTGAGGGAGGGAGCCTGAGCACAGCCCTGCCTTCGCAGTGGGGTCTGCGGCTCCCAACTTTGCTTTGCAGGTGGATGTGCCACGATGACGGTGAAGAAGAGTCAGACTCTGCAGAATGGAAGTGCCAAGGTGGGTGCGGGAAGAGGGAGAGAGGGGAGGGCAGAAGTGTGCCAAGGGGGCCAGGTAGCACATACCAACTCTGCCAGGTGAACAGCAGTCACATCTCACGCTGTCCCACATGTCACTGTGTTATCTCTTTATGGATCTTTACCTGCAACAACATAGAGCATCATCAAAGGGAAAAAATAAACCTTTTTGCTTGCTTGAAATTAAATAGTTCAGATTCCAAAAGGTTAACCCTGAGCTGATGTGAGCCCTGGGTGACAGCTGCCGGCAGTGCCTGTCCTTCATCTGTGGCCCCACTGTAGCCCCAAACCTCCATCAGACATAGAGGTTTCCACCAGAGTGGAAAGCCAGAGGGAGAACCCGGACAGTTGGGCTTGGGAGATGGGAAGAGTAGGGATTGTCATCCCTTTGACACTGCCTGTGATGTCCTCGCTCCTTCAGTGGCAGCAGACAGCCTGCTTGTCCATGGCTATGTCTTACAGGACATAGATGGGAGACTCTCAATAGGGTTTGAGAAATGGCCTTTTCAGTGCTCTCTGAAACACATCAAATGCCACCAGTGTGTGGGCAATGGGGCATTCCTCAGGGAAAGGCTGTTGGCTAACTGATGCCCATCTGATGTGCAGGAGAACGTGCTGCAGAGGGTCCTGCAGCTGCCAGTGGTGAGCTCAACATGCGAGAGCCTCCAGCGGACCTACACCAGCACCAAGGAGGCCCACCCACTGATGGCCTCGGTGTGTGAGGTGTACGAGCGGGGCGTGCAGGGCGCTGGCGCCTTGGCCATGTGGGGCATGGAGCCTGTGGTGCGGAGGCTGGAGCCACAGTGTGAGTGCCAATGCTGGGGGGGCATGGCAGGGGTGCCCACCAGAGCCTCCCTTGGTGGGACAGTGATGGCACGAGTATGTGCCTGGACAGCCCAGGGTACTTTTCTTACTGTGCTTCTGCCCAAGGTAGTCGCTGTGGCCAACAACCTGGCTTGCCGTGGCTTGGACCACCTGGAGGAGAAGATCCCTGCCCTGCAGTATCCAGTTGATAAGGTAAGTCATAGGCAGGGCAATCTGAAACTCCCGCTCCCACTGCAGACCCCACAGCACATCTCTGGTCTTGTTTCTGGATGGTGAGGGGCTGCTGGGTGGAAAACAAGGCAGCCTAAGTGAAGGCTCCCAGATACAGATCAAAAATGTCCTGTGTCCCGTTCCTGCCAGCTACCTCCATCCCGGGCAGGAGAGAGCTGCTATTCCCCTCTCTGAGCTGTTTACTGGCATGGCTATGGCTGGGGTCCCTCTGGTTCCCCCAGCTGTCCCATGCCACCCCAAGCTCACCAGCAGGGCTGTTCTCCATCTCTCTGTTGGCAGCTTGCATCTGAACTGAAGGACACCATCTCCTGCCCCCTCCAAAGTGCCAAAAGCACCATTGGCAGCTCCATGGATAAGATCATAGAGCTGGCAGCGGAGGGCTATGAGGCCACCAAGAGCACAGTGGAAACGACAGCAAAGTACACGAGGAAGAACTCAGTGACCCAGATGGCAGCTGCGGGGGTCGACACAGCCCTGGGAGGGCTGGAGAAGTTGATGGAGTACCTGCTACCAGAGGAGGATGAAGAAGCAGGTAGTCCTGATGCCTAAATCCCCTCTGAGGGTGTCTGGTGATGGCTGGCTTGGCAGCTCCTCACTTGTGGAGTGTATGAGGCAGGAGGCAGCCTCTGGATTTTGGTGTAGGGCTGCCTCGGAGGGTTGTCCCACCAGCTTGTAATCTTTCCACCATTCTTCTGCCTGTGCTCTTCTGCCTTTTAGATCAGAAGCCCCAAAAGAAACATCAGTCAACAGCAAAGGTCTCCCAGCAGCAGGCCAGCACTGCCAGCTCTACCAGTGCTCCCAGTGGTTGCAGCACACCCAGTGCACCCAGCACTCCCAGTTCTCCCAGCACCCTGGGCCGGATTGGTGCCTTGGTTAGCTCTGTCTCCCACCGTGCTTACCAGCAAACCACTCAAAGCCTCCAGCGTGCCAAAACCAAAGGGCAGGAGCTGGCCACCTGGATCCCCATCGTGGTGAGTGCTAAATCCCACCTGCTGGGTTTCTGCACCCCATACCCTCTTTGGGGCTAATTTTCACATGAGACATTGCAGGCAGCTTGGAGGAAGTCCAAGCGCAGAGTATGTATCTCCTGCTCAGCAGGACAAGGTGGGGCCATTGGTTCCTGCGTGATGTTCACACACAACCATGTACCACATCAGTGGGACAAGTTATTTTTAGCAGACTCCCAGTGTATAATTGTTGATTTATGGCATTGCCATAACATCCTTCCTAAAGCAAAAAGCCCCTCCAGAGACCCAGAGGGGGTGAGGAGACAGAGGCCCCTCTCCCACCCCATGCTGCAGTGGGAACCCCTTCCCTGGCCTGTCCCAAAATCCCAGAGCTCCCATCTGCTGTTGGGGTTTCTTCTCGGGTGCACAAATGAACTCCCTGCTCCCTGTGCACCCCAAGGTCCCTGAAAAATCCTCAGGCTAAGCAGGATGGAGTGGATGGGACCTGCCAGCTCCCTCTGAGAGATGGCTTTTTGCTGCTCTTCCAGGGCAGCCTGGCCAAGCCGAGCATACCCGCGGCACCGCCGGCCCACAGTGACGGGCAGAGCAGCACGGGCGGCTGGCTGAGCCGGCGGCAGAGCAAGGCACCAGAGCAGAAGCAGGAGAAGGCAGGGAAGAAAGACAACAACCACAGCAAGGTATGGAGAAAAGGAGGGCAGTGAGCTAGGGATACCCCAAAGCATCCTCCTACCCATGGACCATGCCGGCATGGAGGCTGTTTCCCCCACACCCCTGGGGACCAGGCCTCCATCCCCACTGAACCCTGAACTGCAGCCTGGAGGAGATGAGTTGGGGGCTTGGCAGGGGGGCAGTCCCAGCAGTCCTCTTCCCTGATTCTCCAAAGCTGGGGGCTGTGGGCAGCCTCTGTGCAGGCAGGGTCACGCTGTCTTGTATGTTCAAGACTCCTTTGGAGCTGTAGGGTGTCAGCACAGAGCTCACAACTGAGCCCCAGAACACTCCTGAAACACACCCCCCCCCCCATGGTCCCAGAAGCAAGGGGTGGTGTGAGCTGGAGGGGCTGGGAACAGTCTCCGGCACTGGCTCCACTGGGACGTGGGGACGGGAAGCAGCAGGTTGGGGTCACTGCCCTTCGCCTCTGCCTGCAGCGGAAGCACAGCCTGGAGCAGAGGGTCCCCGGGGGCCTGGAGTGGGGGGAGCTGGTGGGGACAGGGAGCGACCCTGCTGCAAAGGGCTGCAGTGGCTCTTCCAGAGCAGTGAGCGGAAAGCACTCAGGCTTCAAGCTGTGAAGGGGAAGGGGAGCCGAGGGCCAGCCCATCCCGCATGAAGGGGCCGGTGGGGAAGGGGCCAGGATCAAGATCTGAGCTGGTTTCTCTTGGCAGGCAGGGGAGGACCCTGGGCTGGTGGGCAGCGTGGCTCACAACCTGCAAAGCGCCTGCGCCTCAGGCATCTCTACCGTGAAGAAGGTCCCAGCCGTGGCCTGGGATGCGGCAGAGGGGTTGATCCTCTTCACCCCCCGCAGGCTGTCCAGGGCCATGGAAACAGTGGATGCTCTCGGGGGGACCCTCGTCAGTGCCCCTAAGCATCTGCTGGGCACCCTGTACAGCTTCGTGCCGGTGAGTTTGTCCCCAACCAGGTCCTGTCCCTCTCCTGCAAACCCCATTTTCCCCAGCCTCCTCCCATGAGCATCTCATAGCTCCAGGCAATGTCAGGAGGTACCAGAGTGGGGAGATGGGGTGCTGTGAGGACACCTCAGTCCGACCCTCCTCCTGAAGCATCCCCCAAGCTGTGACAGTAGTTCCCGAATAGAAACAATAGGTTGGACAGTGGTGGCACCTTCAGTTCATTTCCAAGCCAGGGTGCGACCATACACTTCTGGGAAGGTGCAAGGTCAGGTTGAGACTATGTCCCCTCTTCTTTACCCCACCCTGTTGTTCCCCTGGGATCATTTCTCCACCACAACTGCTCAGGGGTTGCCCCTCTGGGGGCAAACTGGCTTATCCTGAGGTTCTCCCAGTTTGGGATGGGGGGCTGTGTAGCACAGGTAGGGCAGGGCTGGCAGGTGGGTACAGCCTGGCTGGGTCCTCACCCCATCTCTCAGCTCCGCAGGCAGTCAGTGAAGGAAGCAGAGGCACCCAAGGGCAGCAAGTCTGACCCGGAGAAGACAGAGAAGAAGGAAGAGAAGGAGGACACCAAGGCTGCTGCCCCCTCCGCTGAGGAGAAATCCCAGCTGAGAGGTGACTGGCGGTACCGTGGCCATCACCCCCTCTCCTTCCTGGGGCTCGAGGACCCCCTCTTCCTGCGGCACAACTACTACCGCAGCCCTGCCTTTGAGCCCGAGTACCCCTTCCTGCGGAAATCCGCCTTCTCCCCCTACAACAGGCGGGTGAGTGAGGGCTCCTACCGCTTCAGCCCTGAGCCCATGTACAGCCGGGCTTACTATGGCAACCTCTACACTCCTGTCCTCAAGAAAGACTGAGCTAGTGGGGAGGACAAGCACATCCCACCCTCCTTCTAATCCCCCCACAGCACGCTTTGCCCAGGCCCCTGCCAGCTGCCCACACGCACCCCTGTGCCAGGACAGGAGCTTTAAGTGGTAGACAGGCCCTAGGATGTCTTATTCCAGAGTGCATCAAGTTCAGGGTGAGGTAATAAAGGCAGATAAAAGCCCTGCTGCTGGAAGGAGAAAGTAGGGGGAGGTGGGACCAGAGGGGAGCAGTGATGTCAAGGAGGTGTGGAAAGAGTGGTGAGACCAGAAAAGAGGAAAAGGGACCAGCCAGGGCTAGCACTAGGTTACTCTGGTCCCTGCTGAGCAGATAGCCCACTTATATGGGCTTCACACTGAGAGAGCAGGGAGGACAGCAAAGCCGTCAAACATCACCATAGTAAGCCTGGTTCCCCCTCCTTCCTCCCTCCATCTCCCCTTGCAGGGCCCATCCCTGGCCACAGATTGCTCCTCCATGGAGGGGCTGAAGATTCCCACTGACCAGCAGGATTCATGAGTAGGAAAGCCCAGGGCATCTCCCTCCCAGCTGGTGGTGGGATAGATGGTGGGGTCAGGAAAATGACTGATGAAAACAGGTGGAGCTCCTGGAGCCCCTCTTCCACAGGATCACCTGGCTTCCAACAATGCCTTGTATTCACTGCAATAATAAACCTTCCTACCTGCTGCTTGGCTGCTTTATGGGAGTGAGACACCAAACAAGGTAACAGAGTGGGACACCAAACAAGGTAACCAGTGCCAAGGGAGTGGGTGCGGGAAACACCCTCGGGTAGCTGCCACAGGGACAGTGGGTGCTCATGCCCAGCACGGTACGTGCCTCTTCCCATGCCCCAAGTATGAATTCACAGCTCCAAGGAGCCAGGGCTTCCTGCCAAAGACAATTTATTGCATTTCCAGAAGAACACAGCAGAGAAATCAAGTGTCCATACAGCACACACAAACCCTCTTCCAACACAGTTTTCCCAGGGCACGAGGGGAAGGGTTTGGAGAGAGGCAGGAAAAACCTCCCAGCAGCAGAAGGGTTCGGCGACGAGCCCAGACACCCCCTTTCCCACCTCCTTTCCTCCCCAGGGAGAGGCAGCCTTACAGAAGGAGTGGCTTGGGAAGGCCTGTGGTACCATCCCCATCCTGGGAACAAGCCCAGTGCCTGTTTTTTCCCAGGCACAGCCTGTTGAGCGCTCACTCGCACAAGGGAAAGGGCTGTGATCACTGAGAGGCTGTGGGAGAGAGGATGGTTCAAAAGCAAGGAAGTTGGGATGGGAGGCATCAGCCCTCACCGAGGACCTCCAGGGTCAGCTGGAGCCGTGGGCTCTGGGAAATGCTGGCACAGTGAGACACACATGGGAACTGCCAGTGCCTCCCGATGGAGAAACCCCCACCTTGCCAGCTCACCAGTGCTCCAGGGTTACTGGAGAGGATCCTGGCAAGCGTTAAACAGGAATAAGGATCCCAGGGTAGGAGTGGAGAGACAAGGACTAGGGTGCTGTACAGAAGCAGCATGTCACCCCTGCGCATCGACAGCCTGGGCAACTCCTGCTGCAGGAGCTGGGGATGCTGCTGCCTGGAGCTGTGGCAGAATTGCCCAGTGGTTTCCAGTGTTGAGGGATAGAAGGAATAAGCAGGAGGCACCTAAAAAGCTGGTACAGCAGAGAGCAGAGATTCTGTCCCGTCACAGAGCCAAGAGTAATGCATTCAGTCCTTGACTGCATTGGCTGTGTATGGCAGGACATCCAGACCCTGACATCAGGAGGACAGCAAGGAACCCATCATACTTATGGAAAGACTCACACCACCTCATGGGCACCCAGGGAGGAGGCCTGGCCCAGCTGGGCAGCACAGAGAGCAGCAACATCCACGCTGTAGCTCAGAGGGAGTCCGTTCGTTTGCGGGTAAACACAGCCGACATGGTCTTGACAATACCACGGATCCCTGTACCCTTTTTCAGTGCCAGTTTGGTGTCTGGGATGCGCTTGGCCAGTCCATGGAAGACCATGAGGGCCCCATGATAAGCCTCAGCTGCAGAGACCTCATAGAAACCACAGTCTAAAGAGAGGGCAAGGAGCCGACCCTCCTCGCTGGACACCACCCGCTGGTGGTGCAGGTCCCGTTTGTTGCCCACAATGACGATGGGCACCTTCTCCTGGCTCTGCCCCTCCTTGGCTGCCTTGATGACCTGGATTTTAAGGGGCAGGATGTTGAAACTGGCACGGTCACAGATACTGTAGACCAGGACAAAGCTGTCTGCCCACTGGATTCGCTTCTCCTCTGAGGAGCCATCCTCTGTCTGCTCCTGGGGAAAGAGAAAAGGGAGGGCATTTTTATCCTGCTCCCTTCCTCCACACCTACCTGCTAGAAGAGGGTGCAGCAATCCTAAGCCTAACAAACAGCAAAAGGGGAGAGAGAAAGAGGAGTACTGAGAAAGGCAGAGCAGCACCTGGCAGACCTCACCAAGGGGGACAATTTGGCCTTCAGCATCACTGTCCTCACCTCCTCACCCAGCTGCCAAGCACTGCAGGCTGTAGGTGAAAACAGCATAGGGACCTCAAAGCAGCATTTCCATTTGTCTAGCACAGTCCTGTCCTCACTCTGGGCTGGCAGTATTAGTGCTTCAGCTCCAGTGTCCTCAGTCACAGGACTATGGGCTACAGTGACTGTTGCTACCCTGCCAGCAATGCTGCTGCCCCATGCTCGGCAGGTGAGAAGGGTTTGGTCACCTCTGATGTGTGAGCTTTGCTCAGCTAGAGCTCCCAGCCTGTGGTTTCCCACAGGTAACTTTCAATAAACCATTTTTTGTCCCTGGGGTGGAAATGGGTGACAGGAGTGGAGTCCTCTCACCTGAGAACTGGGGGCATCCCAGATGTGGAAGAGAATTTCTCGGCCATCCACCGTCACGTTGTGGCTGTAGATGAATTCTGCCCCCCCCCCAAAAAAAAAAAGTTATCCTCATGGTATCACCAGCTGCTACCCAGGACCTTTTGCACCCCAGAGAATCAGTTCTGGAGCAAAGAGATGGTTCAGCGAATAAATACAACCACTGAGCCTCTGGGAGAAGGCAAAGGCTCTGGAGAAAGGCAGGAGAGGATGGGCAGGAAGGAAATCCTGTGGGCAGAAGCAGGGCTGCCTCCTGACCCCAGTCCCTGATGGGAACCTGGCCTGGCACTCACCCATGTCTCCGTACTCCCCGATAAAGCGCCGGGTCAGGAAACGCACAGTCAGAGCTGCAGAGGGAAAGATAAGAATCACCAGAATAACCCTAAACCAGAAGAATTCTCCTTTCTAGATTCAGAGCAGAGTCAGGCACTATTCCCTTGTAAACTCCCAACAGCATGAACGACTTCTGTTTTTCCCCTGGCCACCAGCAGTCTGCGAGCGGAGCAGAGGCACAGCATGACCCCACCGCATCAGCGAACTGCAGCTCAGTGGAAAATACCTTCCCTCGTCCCTCACCCGATGACTACAAGGTTGTGCTCACCTTCCCCAGCTCAAATCACAAGGGCTCAGCCCCATCTCACCAGTTTGCTCCACAGGCTGCTCCCTGCAGCTGGTTCTCCAAACACTGCTGCAGTTTGCAGCCTGGGAACCCCATGCTCCCAGCTCACCTGATTTCCCCACATTGTCCGCTCCCATAACAAGGACATTTGCTTCCATCTTCAGGGCAGTGGGGCCAGGCACCTCCATGAGGGCAGGGTGGTCGGGGGTGAAGCTGGTGCTCCGGCGCAGAGGCAGCCGGAGCCCCATTCCGAGCGTGGCCGTGGCTCTCCAGCAGTCCCAGCAGCGTGTGTACAATTCCTCTCGGCACAGCCGACAGTCCAGTGCTTCCCACGGCACCCAGGGGACCCGCGAGGACCATACCCCTCCCCGCAGCCGCAGGGGCGGTGCAGAGGGAACTGCAGGCAGCCGGATGAAAAACTTTGTCATCGCTCAGACTGTCCTGAACATACGTCAGTGCCTGGAGCCGGCCGTGCCAGCCCCGAGCGCAGCAGGCGGCCGGGAAGCTCCGGCTGTCTGCACCAGCTGCTCTGCAAACTGCATCCCAGGGGGTGCCCACGCCTGCACCTCGAGCACTTTGCCCCTTGGCAGCGCCATGTAGCCCCTTGTCCCTTCCCCGTGGCGACCGTGGGAATGCCCGCGAGGAGTGGAGGAGTGTCTGACACGTGCTGGGGAGTCTCGTCAGGGACGGAGCATCTCATGAGAGATGGAGCCCCTTGTAAGTGACTCTCCAGCACCTCACGGGATTGGGGAACATTGTTTCACGAGAGATGGAGCATTTCACGACTGACGGAGCATTGTCCCACACGTGATGAAGCACCGCACGAGGGATGGAGTCCCTTGTGAGTGGTGGAGCATCCTACGAATGATGGAACATCTCCCGAGTGATGGAGCATCTCTGGAGCGACAGAGTTCGTCAGGAGCACCCACCGCTTGCCTGGACCCGCCGCACAGCCCCCGCAGCCCTCCCGCATCCCCCGTTCCCCCCCGGCCGCTCTCTCCCGGGCGCTGCTCGGGGCTTGGCGAGGAGCGGCCGCCCGACCCCGCCGCATCCTCCCTTCCCTTTCTCCCTCCCTTCCTCCCTCCTTCCCCTGCCCGGGCGGAGCTTTTGACGCCATCGCGGGGCGCCCGGCGCGGCCATGGCGGCGGAGGGGGCCGCGGTGCGGGTGGCGGTGCGGGTGCGGCCGCTGCTGCCCCGGGAGGCGCTGCGGGGGCACCGGCCCTGCCTGCGGGGCGATGCCGCCACCGGCGAGGTGTCGCTGGGCCGCCGCCGGTTCCGCTTCGCCGCCGTGCTGCCCGAGGCGGCGGGGCAGGCGGCCGTGTACCGGGCCTGCGTCCAGCCGCTGCTGCGCGCCTTCTTCCGCGGCTTCAACGCCACCGTCTTCGCCTACGGGCAGACGGGCTCCGGCAAGACCTACACCATCGGGGAGGCCAGCGTCGGTGAGTCGCGCCGGGACCGGCAGCGCCGCGCCCGCCAGCATCCCTGTTCCTCCAGCATCCCTGTTCCTCCAGCATCCCTGTTCCTCCAGCATCCCTGTTCCTCCAGCATCCCTGTTCCACCAGCATCCCTGTTCCACCAGCATCTCTGTCCCTCCAGCATTCCTACCACTCCCCGCTCTCCCCACCAGTCCCGCACTGCACCTTTTTCCATCCCCACCTCCTTCCATCCCCAGCCAAGCCACCACCACCACCATCATCCCAGCCATCTCTCCCAGTCCTCCAGCCTCACCATCCACCCCCATTTCAGCACCTGTGCTCTCTCTCTATCTAAACCCTAAGCATCATCATCTCCATCACTTCCAGCATCACTGTCCTAACCAACCCTTCCACCCTGTCAGCCCCCACCAGCCCAACCCCACTCCTGTACCACCCCTCCAGCAGCCTTTCTTTCTCTCCACCCATGCTGCTGTAACCACCCCCCAAGGAAACCACCTTTGAGATCACAGCATGTAGGGTTTCTCCTTTTCCACTGCAGGACCTGGTCCTCCACCTGCTCTGGAGGTGGTGGTGATCTTCCTAGGTCCTGAAATAAACCTGAAGGAGAGTAAGGTTTGCAGGGGTTAATCCTGTTAGTTTGTTTATGTGAAGAAGTTGGGGAAAGAGAAAAACTTTTCATCCTGGTTTAGTAGCATTGTGATCTCTTTCAGAAGACATATAGTAAATGTTTCAGTCAGCTTTAGTTAATTGCGTAGTTTGTAAACATTGAATTGTTTCCATACTTTCAGTCTACCTCTGTTTTCAGTTTCCCGGTTTAGACTATCATTGCACCAAATTTGGGAATCACCTTTTTACACAGCTGTTGGAGAAAAAAGGAAAAGCATTTTAAACTCAGATAGCAGAGTGCTGCTTGCAGGCTGCAAGCACAAAAAAAAGACTTCTCAGAGAAGGGAAAAGTTGTGGAATCATGCTGGCTTCAAAGGACAGCACACTATAGCTGCAGGCATGGTGTTTGCTACGTGCTAAAATGCTAAGGAGCATTCTTGAGCCTTCTTGAAGAAGGACTGGAAATGAGCAGCTTTGCTGGAATCCAGCACAGCAGTGGGATAGGATTTGCCCAAAGATCCTATGGGATGTTTAACCTGGACTGTGAGGGCTGAGCTGTGGGAGGGTTGTGAGGTTGCTCCTTTCCAGCTGATGTATGCTGCTGGCAGGCTTCTGTCTATGGCTCTGTCCCCAGACATTCCCTGCTCCCTGTGACCCTGTGCCTCTCTTTGCCAGCTTCCATCAACGAAGATGAGCAGGGCATCATCCCACGAGCCATGGCCGAGGCCTTCAGGCTCATCGATGAGAATGACCTGATCGACTACACAGTACGAGTGTCCTACCTGGAAGTGTACAAGGAGGAGTTTCGGGACTTGCTGCAGGTGGATACAGCCAGCAAAGACATCCAGATCCGGGAGGATGACAAGGGGAACATTGGTATGTGTAGCTGCGCACAGGCTCCTTTTCTCCCCATGTCAGAGGCCAGGGCTGGGCTATCTATCTCTGAAGAGAGAGCCAGGTCTTCTCCCTCCATCCCTTTGTCCATCTCCTGCAGCAGACTGCTGTGCTTAGTGCTAAAAGCCGGTCTGTGCATGGGACAGTATGAGCAGGGTGACAGAACCAGGCGTGCAGAGGAGCTGCAACCTTGGGCAGCCCATCCCTCCCAACCACAGCTCCCTTTGCTTTGCAGTGCTCTGCGGTGTGAAGGAGTCAGAAGTGGAAGGGCTGGACGAGGTGCTGAGCCTGCTGGAGATGGGGAACACAGCCAAGCACACGGGAGCTACCCACATCAACAGGCAGTCGAGCCGCTCCCACACCATCTTCACGGTGACCATGGAGCAGCGGCGTGGGGCTGGACGCCTCCCCCTGCACCACCACCCGCCCTCCGTCCCCGCCGCGGGACAGGTCCTGGTCTCCAAGTTTCACTTTGTGGACCTGGCAGGCTCAGAGCGAATTGTGAAGACAGGAAACACAGGGGAGAGACTAAAGGAGAGTATCCAGATCAACTGTGGCCTCCTGGCCTTGGGCAACGTCATCAGTGCCTTGGGAGATCCTCGGAGAAAGACCACCCACATCCCATACAGGGACTCCAAAATCACCAGGTACCGCTGGGACCAGGACACCCCATGTCTTATGGGCTCATTTTACAGGTCTACCCTCTCTGCAGGTTTTCATTTAAGGAAGCTTGAGGAGCAGTGAGGCCAGGATAGAAATGACAGTAGCTCATTGCAGCGCTGGTGAAGACAAGGCTTGTATGAGTCATGCTGCCGAAGCTGAGATGGGGTGCCACTGTGGGTTTTTCTGTGCTTCCTGCCTGGCAGGGAATAAAAAAAGCTTCCCATAGGCTTGTTTCATGGCCTGCAGTTAGTTCTCAGCTCAAGCAGGTGGCCTTTGCAATCTCTAGCAGGATCCGTTGCAGCACGTGCCTAGCCAGCAGTGATCACAGTCGGGGAGCCTCAGGAATTATTCAAATGGAAACTTGCCATGGTGCAAACTGTAAATCCTTCGCTTAATGATTCCACTCACCTCACTAGTGCCAAACCAACTACTGAACAAGAATATCGTTTTCCTTAAGCTTAACGTCTGAAAAAGATTGAAAACATTCTGATTCCTGTGTTATTTTTGTATTTCAGCTATTATTATCACTGTGCTCTTCCCTAGGATCCTGAAAGACTCTCTGGGGGGGAACGCCCAGACTGTGATGATAGCCTGTGTCAGCCCATCCTCCTCCGATTTCGACGAGAGCCTCAACACGCTGAATTACGCCAGCCGGGCTCAGAACATCCAGAACAAGGCGGTGGTGAACTGCCGCAAGGAAACGGAGCATATTGAGGAGCTTCACCTGCAGATAAAGAACCTGCAGAAGGCGCTGGAGCAGCGGCAGCGCTCCGAGACCCGCATCATCAACCGCTCAGGCAGCGCCAAGCGCTGCGCGCCCGACCCCACGGCGCGGCTGCTGGCAGAGTGCGCCCATTACCGCACCTGCACCGACGCCGCGTACCGGCTGCTGATGGAGCTCCAGGAGGACAGTAACCTGACAGTGGAGCAGATCCTGCGGGTCAAGGAGTGGCTGTGCACCGTGGAGAGCGAGAGGAGCGAGCTGACCTCGGCCGGGCTGGACAGCGGCATTGAGAGCACCTCCATGGAGGACCAAAGCGCTGAAGCACAAAGTTCAAAGCTGGCAAAAGCCCAGGTAACAGTTGGGGTGTTGCAGCTCTGAGGTTGGATTCATCTGGCGGCCACTGGAGGCAGCAGCCCCAGCGTGGCATGATGGAAGGGTCAGGAGAGGGAGAGGAGGAGAAGAATCCTATCCAAGAGGCCACAGGGAGGCAGAAAGACATGGTTGTCCCGGCAGGCAGGAAGAAGTTGGATTCAGCTGCAGCTGAGAGATTTATTTTGCAGGAAAATCTGGGTCTGCGGAGCTGCTATGCCCTTGCAGAGTCCAGCATGGGAAGGGAAGGGCAAAGGTGGATGCTGATGCTGCCTCTCGTGTATTTTGGGGAGCAGGTGAACACCGAGAAGAAATATGAGTCCGTCAAAGATGAGCAGGTGGCCAAACTGCAGAGGCAAGTGGAGCGCCTGGAAGAGGAGAACCGTGATTTCCTGGCTGCCCTGGAGGATGCCATGGAGCAATATAAGCTGCAGGTATTTCTGGGCTCTGCTCTCTTTGTAGGGACCTGCCCCACTCCTCCCTGTCCTGCCCAGGGAAGCCCAGCCCAGCTTTCAGGTTCCTCTGTAGCAGGTCCGAGATCAACATATATGTAACCACATTTTTCTTATTGTTTCCTAGAGTGACAAACTGCAGGAGCAGCAGGATAAGATTTCAGAGCTGCACGTGCGCTTGGAGATGGCAATGCCAAACCTGTGTGTGCCAGGACTGCTGGAAAACCTTCACCTGGTGACTGCCAGCCAGAGACCTCACACAGCCCCACTGGATGCTGCCCCATCCCACGGCCTTGGTGGGGTTCTCTCAGGGCTCCTTCCTGAGCAGAGTGGAAGAGCCCTTTGCAGGAAGGTGAGGGCACAAGGCTGTGCTGTCGAAGAACTGCTGCCTCTTCATTTGGCTGCTCTCCACTGCAGGAATTGCTTTTTCACTGCTGTTGAACGTGACCCTTGTCAGAAGTGTAGTCCAGAGGACTGCACTCCATGTTCAAATCCGGGGAGTTTCACAACTCTGGCAAAAACAGCCCAGCTTCAATAGTGAGGCTTTTACTTTGATGTTATGGGTGAGTCCCAGATTTGCTCAGTGTCTGAGCAGCAGAAGGCAGGAGGGCAGGAAGCTGGGTCTGGCAACACACCAGTGCTACTGAAAATAGGCTCAACTCCATTTTTTTGCTTCTCTTTGTGTCTAGCAGTGATGCCCAGCTGGGAGCTGCTTTTTCTGACACTGGCTCTCATGCAGCATGTTTCCTTTCTTTCCAATTCCGTGCCCCAGCAGATCAACAGCAACTTCTCCTTCCAGGAGGAGGAGCTGGCAGGATGGCACCAGAACCACACACAGTGCCTGACTGGTGATCCTGAGGTCAGAGATGTGGTGCTGAGGAGGGAGCTCAGCCAGGACTCAGAGAAGCCATCAGAGTTGTCCTCAGGAGAGGAGGTGGAGTGGGAACGGAAGCGGTCCCTGTCCCAGCGCCGGTGAGTTGGGGCTGTCCCAGCCCTGTGCAGTGCCCTGTCAGTTGTGTGACAGGCTGTCCCACCACTGCAGCTCAGCTCTCACGTCTGAGAGCAAATGCTGCCTGTGGGGTCAGTGATTCTGCTGAGATATTTTACTGCTCCCTGGGGAGCTAATTACTATCTTTCCTGACCACAGCTACTGTTTTCATCTCCTTCTGAAGTCTGTGGATCATAGGGGTCCTTACTGGGAACTGCTGTAGCAATGCCCAGACCCAACTGATTAATTTGCTGCTTTTTCTAGAAATGGGATCCAAAATTGGAGCAAGAAAGAGATTTGCATGTTGAGTGAGGAGCCAAGTAGAGGCAATGCCCACTCGATTCAGGAGGAGCAGCTGGAGCTGTCAAAAGGCAAGTAGCAACCATAGGTTGTTGGGCAGTCTCCTGCAGGCTGCTGGGTGCTTCATTGGGTGCTCTTCATGTCCCACCTGGATAATCCCAGAGGACAAAACTGGAGCAGATGACAGTCCAGCTGCTTTTGTTAAGGAAAAACTTGAACTACTAGGGTTAGGAGTTCTGGCAAGAGTGTGTATTGTGGTGGAAGCTGCAGGTGATTCTGGGCGATGCTGTGCCAGACTCTGGCTACAGATGTGAGATCAGATTGTCGTGTTACCCAACTACTAAGATGAGGCCTTCCTTACCTGGGAATCTGTGTTGCAGAGGTCTGTGGGAAGCGGGAACCGCTGGTCAGTTACTGGGAGCGCCTGTCAGGAAAGGATTCTGAGTGGAGGCTGGTGCAAGCACAGCAGAAGATCCGAGAGCTGGCGATCAACATCCGCATGAAGGAGGAGCTGATCACAGAGCTCATTAAGACAGGTGCAGAGCTACTGGCCAGAAAATGCACCCCTTTCCCATGAAATGGCCTCCTAGTTATGATGTGTGGTCTGTGCTTCCATCCTCATCTTCCTGTGTTGTTTGTGCTCAGCTCCTTCTCCTGTAGATAGCGGAGCCCTGTTTCTCCCTTCCTCTAGCTGACAGAAACCCTTCCCCCTAGTTTCTCCCTTCCCTGGAGTGGCTGAGGGAAAGGGAGCAGTTGGTCTCTGTAGCCAGAAATACTTGGAGAGAGAGGAAAGGTGAGGATCTTGGCTGTGAGGGAGGGGACTGTGTTGCAGGCAAGGACGCCCAGGCTCTGAACAGGCAGTACAGCCAGAAGATCGGCGAGCTGGAGCAGGAAGCAGAGCAGGTGCGGGCAGAGCTGAGTGACAGCCAGAAGCAGCTCCAGGAGCTGGAGGGCAAGGAGCCGTGGGACCCCGGGGAGAAGCGCAAGCTGCAGGAGTACCGCACACGTGTGGCGGCCGCGCAGAGCAAGGCACAGGTGAGTGGGAAGAGCTCTGGCCACCCGAGAGCAAACAGGGGCAGACTGGGGGCACCTCTGCAAAGGGCACGGGGGAGGTGCCGAGGCCAAGGGCAGCTTTCCCCTCTGGCAGGTTCTGTGCAAGAAGAAGCAGGCAACAGAGAGGCTGGTGTCGCTCTCGGCCCAGAGCGAGAAGCGAGTACAGGAGCTGGAGAGGAACATCCAGCTGATGCGGCGGCAGCAGGGGCAGCTGCAGCGGCGGCTGCGGGAGGAGAGCGAGCAGAAACGGCGGCTGGAGACAGAGGTGAACAAGGGACAGCACCGAGTCAAGGTAGGAATGGGCAGGGGCAGCTGTGCCACTGTGGTATTTGTGAGGTTGGCGATGGGTGGGCTCTGCAAGCTGGTAGCTCTGATGGGGTCTCTGATTGTCTTGGAGAGCATGGAGATGGAGAGAGAATATCCAAAGAGCTAGAGGAGAACATAACCTGTCCCTCAGCCCTGGCTGTAGGGCAGACAGCTTCCGCTCCCTCCATGCTCATGGCTGGTCTTTCACACCCAGGAATTGGAACTGAAGCACGAGCAACACCAGAAAATCCTGCGCATCAAAACTGAGGAAATTGCGGCTTTCCAGAGGAAGCGGCGGAGCGGCAGCAACGGTTCCGTGATCAGCCTGGAGCAGCAGCAGGTACAGAGCGAGTCTGCCTCCTCTTTCCTGCTCAGCAGGGATGCTTGGCAGAGTGTAGGTTGACAGGGCAGATCTGAAAACAGGGATCTCAGCCCATCCTGCCCTTGAGGAGGACAGCCCATAGTATCACTTGCATCTAGTAGCAGAAGACTTAGATCTTGGAGCTGGAAGGATAAAACCAGCCAAGTCTGTGCTGTCAGTAGCAGAGATGGAATCAAAACTCTCATTCTGGTCTCCAACCCCATTGCTCTTAGCAGTCCTGTGCACTGCTGCTGCTGCTATCTGCACACACACACACATGCCTTTTACCTCTCTCTCCATCAGAAAATTGAGGAACAGAAGAAGTGGCTGGACATGGAGATGGATAAAGTTCTCGAGCAGCGCCGAGCCCTGGATGAGCTGGAAGATGAGCTGAGGAAGCGGGAAGCTATTGTGGCCAAAAAGGAAGCCCTGCTGCAGGAAAAGAATGGCCTGGAAAGCAAACGACTGCGCTCCAGCCAGGTAGGACAAGAGTGACACCCCAACCCCTTGCTTGATTTCCAGCAGAGGTGGAGGCTGGAAAACCTGGGTGCTATCTTGGTTACGGCAGAGGGCTGCAGGCCAGGACAAAGTGTTGTTGGGAAGTGAGTGGAAATCTGCCTCTGTGTAACAGCCTGGTTGTGCTGTGCCTCAGAGCTAGTTGGTTTGTTAGCCCTTGGCTTATGACTGTGGAGTCACTTGACCTACAGAGAAAGGGGCTGAGGGCCTGACTTGCCTTTAGAGCAGATCCCCTTGTGCTGCAGGCCCTCACAGATGACATAGTGCGCGTGTCCAGCCGCCTGGAGCACCTGGAGAAGGAACTGACTGAGAAGAACGGGCAGCTGCGTCACGGCAGTGCCCATGACCAGCAGCAGATCCGCCAGGAGATCAACAGCCTGCGCCAGGAGAAGGACCAGCTGCTCAAACAGAGGCTGGAGCTCGACAACAAGCTCCGTCACGGCACCTTGCTGTCCCCAGAGGTACCTCTGCTTGGGCTGGGCCGCTCCGCTTGCAAGAGCGTGAGGTAGCAGGAGAGAAGTAAAGATCAGAGCACAGGGTTGTTGGCAAATGCTCCCTCACATCCCCAAACTGTGCATATCCCAGCTTCTCACCGGCACTATTGAGATGACAGGAAAGGTTGGGGCAAGGTGAGACAGAGCAAACCCTTTGCTCCCTATTAACTGCAGCTCTGCCCTGGCAGGAGGAACGGATCTTGTTCCAGCTGGATGAGGCAATCGAGGCTCTGGATGCAGCCATCGAGTACAAGAATGAGTCCATCACGTGCAGGCAACGAGTCCTGCGGGCCTCAGCCAGCCTGCTGTCCCAGTGTGAGATGAACCTCATGGCCAAGCTCAGCTACCTCTCCTCCTCCGAGACCCGAGCTCTGCTCTGCAAGTACTTTGACAAGGTG
This sequence comes from Corapipo altera, assembly GCF_003945725.1. Lineage (NCBI taxonomy): Eukaryota > Metazoa > Chordata > Aves > Passeriformes > Pipridae > Corapipo > Corapipo altera. The sequence continues at coordinate 6,959,846 of NW_020884889.1, read as the reverse complement.
GGAGACAAATGCCCTCTGTGCTGGTGGGAGCTGTAGTTAATTTACTGGCTATTAGTGATTAAATTATTAGCCAGCCAGAACACACAATTAATATAACATGGCTTGAAAGCAATTGTTAACAGAAATGATGATCTGACCAAAATCTTTGTTTTCCTCAGTTTCAAGCTTTCTCCCTGCTTCCTACTGTAGTTTTGCCCTGTAAAGTCAGGCCACAAAGCCACAGCACCATGACCCCCAGCTGGGAGAGGGGTTTAACTAATCATAGGATGCATGGATCCCTGCAGTGGCTCTGCCACATCAGTGCAGCCACACCTTGTTCTCCCCTCCACGAGGCAGCTCTGACATCCCAGCACTACTAACCTTTGTAAGCTGTACCAAAAAACTAACTTGATCGGGGCTCAGTGGGGCAGATCTTCCGGGGTGCTGAAGGAGCTGAGGTGTTCCTTGCTCTTGGGCCCTGGCCAGGTGGTGACCCTGCGAGAGGATCAGCACAGGCAGCACATTGCCTTCTCAGAGCTGGAGATGCAGCTGGAGGAGCAGCAGCAGCTGGTGTACTGGCTGGAGGCGGCCGTGGAGCGCCAGCGCCTGGAGATGGACCGGCAGCTCACCCTGCAGCAGAAGGAGCACGAGCAGAACATGCAGTTACTGCTGCAGCAGAGCCGTGGTAACCCCCCAGACCCCAACATCGGCAGCAGTGCCACTGCTTTTGTCTCTCAGAGGTCTTGCATGCTGAAGTGGCCTTGTTTTTTCTTGTAGAGCACATGGATGAGGGGCTGGCCAGCAGCAGGCTGCAGTATGAGGCAAGGATTCAGGTGTTGGAAAAGGAGCTGAGCCGTTACATGTGGGCAAACCAGGAGCTGAACCAGAGACTGAGTAACATGAACCTCCATCCTGGACAGGCCAAAGGTGAGGGGAAACCCAGGCTGGGGCTTTGCTGTTCCTGCCAAGTTAAAAGGGAGTTTCAATTCCCATCCCAAAAGCTTGGAGCAGTGAGGGTACAGGTCTTTCAGCAAGTGCTCTACAGGCACCAATTCTGATGAGGAAAGTAGAGATCCTGATACTCACCTCACTGTACCCTCAATTTTTCCCAGCAGGGATGGAGAGAAGCATTCATGGGGCTGGGGACAGAGCTGCCCCTGTGCTCGGGACCTGTGAGGAATCCAGCCCTGGGGAACAGCCCGTGCCTCTGGCTGTCACTGAAGAGAGCCATCGCATCAGGGAGGAGAGCAGGGACCTGGTGCACGCCCCCTTGCCCTCCACATGGAGACGTTCCTCCCTGCCCAACGACAGCCCCGGGGACCTCCGGCAGAGGGATGTGGAGCACTTGCTGAGGGCGGGGCAGCCCCACGAGCTGCACCCACCCCGGAGCCTCGCTCCTGCTTCCAAGCCCCGCTGGGAACTGCGCAGAGCCAGCCTGAACATGAGCCCAGTGCCTCACCACCCAGCCATGATTGACGTGAGGAAAAACCCCCTCTAGACATGGGCTTAACACCCACCTGGCACAGGGCAGGGAGGAACAGGTAGTGCTGACATGGCTTGAGCGCCTTCCTGCCCCATAAGCCAGCCTGGCTCCAGCCCTGTTACATTTCAGAGGCCTGAGGAAGAGAAGGATGTGACCTTTCATCCTAAGTGTGTAAGGTGGGAGCACCAGCCTGCATTCTCCATGTTGCTGCCAGTCCAGACAGCACTGACAGGACACTTTGCCCCTGCAGCAGCTGAAACACTGTGAAGCAGGATATACCCTCCACCCTGGCCTCTTAACACTAAAAACTTGTTTACAATTTGGAAACTGCTGCTGCAGGGCTTGCTCAGCCCTGGCAGCCTTGGAGGGGGATGCTCTGCAGTCCTGCAGAATTTGTACATACATTTTTTTGTAGTAACTTGGAGTTTTTTACATTTCTACTATAACTTTTTTAATAAAGCAGAGTGAGTTTTATGAAGCAGTCACTTGGCATAGCGTCCACTGGTCACTTACTCCAGGTACACAAGAAAAGAGCTTTATTTTAATATCAGGGCATGGGAACTCAGCTGCTCTCAAAGTGTTGCCTTAAGGTTTGAAGATCTGCTTTAAGTGCTCCCTGCTAGAGGTGGCTTCCTACATTAAGTTGCCACAGGAAAAGCATCTCCAGCCAGCAGCAGAATTGTCTGAAACATCCAGGATAAAAGTAACTCTGGTTCTGTTTTCCTGCTGCAGACTATAAGCTGCTTTAAGCAGTGTTTTTATATTCCTGGGAGAACTTCCAGTATGGATATAAGGGTGACTAAATACACTGACAGCTCAGGCAGGGGGACATAAGTTTAATTCTGGCAGAGCAAGAAATGAAAGCCCAGGTATTTGCTTTAAGAAGGGCAAGGGAAAAGGGCAGCTTGGCCACCTGACCCCAAAAAGCAAGCAACTGCTTCAGCCTGAAATCATGAGGCACAACCACCACTTGAGGAGTAACACACCAAGTAAGAAGCCAGCATCTGATGTAGGAACCACCTTCTGATCTTCCTCCTTGCTAGCAGTAGTATGGCAGTGAGGGGGGGATATTACTGGGGGCTCTGGGTGTGGCTGAGTTGCACAAGATTAAGTTCAGAGACTTTATTTTCTGCCATTGAAACAAAAATCTTCAATAGTGAAAACAGGAATCCATCCTACTTGGAAGTAAGTAGTAGATTTGGATCTCCATGCCTGTGTATCAGTCTACCTCCTTGAAGCAGGTGCACCTCTCTCAGAAGCAAAATAACCACTAGTGAGTACCCGCTTCCTCCCTTCTTTGCTGAGGGAAAACAACAGTTTTCCCCATAACACACAGTGTTCCCAGGAAACAAGCTCCATTCAATCCCATCTAACCCCTTAAAGCCATCTAACAAACCTCAGCATTGCCATGCCTGGTTTTAGGATGACCTCACATTACGTTCATAGCTCTCCACTTCCTGTGCGTTCAGTAGACACAGTGGGGTGAACTCTCTGAAATCCAGCCATGCACATCACTATCCTAAGGCAAAGGATCCTTCTGGGTCCCTTTCAACTCGGAATATTCTGTGATTCTGATTCTGTGAGAAAATTCGTCTCAAGATCACACGCCATTTTAGCCCCTTGTAGGCTACATCTCAGGCACTGAATCACAGCTCCTGCTCTCTGCATGGGGTTAGAATGCAAACATGTCACAGGCAACCAAGTCACCATTTAATCAGTGACTCAGCTGGGTAGTCTTGGAGCTGTCATCTCCAGTTATTCCATCCAAGTTTTACCTCTCAAGGTCATTTCCCCAGCCAGTCTTCTCTGGCTCACTGCAAGTTTGCAGAAAAGGACAATGAAGTCACTCCATCAGCACCTGCTTATCCAGCAGTGGCCAGGAGCAGATGCACCAAACCATTCATCATCTACAAAGATGTTCCCAGCCAAGTTATTTTTCCCCTCCTCTGTACTCTTAGCAGTTGAGTAATTAATTAATGTGCTTGCTATTTTCCACTAAGCTGTGGCAAACTGGAGCACTGAGGGATCCAGTTAGTATGAGGACAAGACACAGCAGGAGCATGCAGCTTGTTTTGTACCCATTCACCCCCAGCATCCTCCTTCCTGCAGCCCCCATCCCTCAGGCTAAAGACAAATTTTTGGATTAAGGGACATGATGAAAATTCACATCAGTTTATTTTACAAGAAAGCTGTAGAAAAGTGACAATTCTCCCTCTTGACTTGGGAGAATTGAACCTTCACTACAGAGCTCACTGCAAGCTACCATAAGCAGAAGTCAGAAGTCAGAAAGACTGAGCCAGGTTTTGTGTAGATGGAGAGATGCTGCAAGTGATGTTTAAAAACACCACAAACTTTTACAGTGGTCCTTAATTCCACTGCCATGTGCTTGCATCCAGTCTCCTACCAACTCAAGGCAGCTCCCATCCAGCACCAAATACAAGGTCCTTGTTAAAAAGTGTGTTGTCCAGCCGGGATAATGCTAAGTTTCCCATGCTGTCCTGGCTCCAAACTTCAGCAGAGAAGCTTTTTCCGTGAGTAAGTCCTGCTAAGGGGACGCTTCCTGGAAACCCTCATGTGGAATGGAGACAGCTCCTGGTTGGCAGCAATTTGGGCAGCATCAGATTCCTCTTCTACAAAAAACAGAAAGAATACATGAAAGCCACAGTTTGCCAGAGTTCACTGGTGACTCCAAGAAGCCAAGTGACAACGGGAGACAAGTTGTTACCTTGGACACACTTCCTCCGAGCCGGCGGTGGGGACAGCAGCGGGGACTGGGTCAGGGCTAGAAGGCTGCTGGTCGAGAGCGTGCTCTTCAAGGGTGGAGTTGAGCCTGGGGAAGCACAGTGAGAAGCTGCAGCAAAACCACTCAACAACTCCAATGTTAAATCTCACACACAGCCTTTATGCTACCTCGAAACTGCCAACAGTACAAGGGATGCTTTATCTGAAACAAACCCTAGGCTGGCACAGCAGGTTTCTGGCATTCAAGGAAGGTAAACAGCAGCCTGGAATTAGCTTTTAGCACATTTAGTTTTCTGAGGTGGTTCAGCAGAAGAATGCTTCACTTATATTAAACACATTTAGTCTTCAAGTAATTCACATGTCCTGGAAGAAAACTGTTACAATCATGATGATCTGTAAATACAACCCAAGGGTTGTAGGTACAGAAAGTCTCTTACAGGACCATCTTACAGCTAAACACTTATTATTTCATTTCCTAACTATGGACTGATGTTGCTTTAAAGTTTGCCTGTTTTCCTCTGTAATAACTGTTGAATAAATAAGACACTGCCTCTGTATACAAACTTTTCTTTACAAGAGGAAACAGACACTGAAACTTAATGCAATGACTACGGAACACCTGCCACAGTCTCCTGTAACATGTAATTTCTACAACAATACTGGATTAAGTATTTGGATTAAGTATTTGTATTAGGGCCTTGTTTACGGATCTGAGACAGCCTGTTTCACAGAGGTCAGCTGAATCATCTGTACCCACAGCAAAAGCAAAGAGGCAGCTTAAACTTACACACCTACTGACACAACATTATTGCCAGCAAGGGAATAATTTCTGATACCCACTTGCAACAGGCCCACCAGGCAGATGGAAAAACTGGTGCACCAATAAATACCAATATCCATAGGACTAACCCTGTCATGGCTCCAAGTCTACACTGAAACAGCCAAACTTCAGACTTAAGACAGTTGGTTTCAGAGCTGGACACTGGGCAGAAACAGCTAGTGGCATCAACGTGAACCCAAATAAATCATCAGCTGGGTGCAAGTGGGATCCTCCCTCCTCAAGTTCTCAAACTTTCCTTTTAATTCCTCCAGCCTCCTACTCTTTCATATTTCTCCAATATCTCTCCCATCATTAATACACCATTGATGAACTCCTCATGTCCAGTCTGCCTCTCCACATAATTAACTTCCATGTCTCCTACAAGCCACTCTCCCCTTCCACCTCGTTTTCCCTCAGATAGTTATACAGAAAACAATTGTGTTCTTGTTTTTGTCTAATCCCCATTTTTAACCAAATCTGAATTTCAGTGGAGCATCTTTCATGCCACTTAATTACCTGACAAAAGGAAGACATCGTCATCCCCTAGATTACTGTGCTGCTCAAGTGTTTTGAGTGCACACATTCCTGGTTTCTCAGGAAGTACAGAGCCTGTCCTTGATTTGCTTCTGTTTCCCTCATCTGTGGAAAAGTCAGTGAGATCCAAGCTGCACCTATCAGTGCACAATCTCTTGGCATCGTGATTCTCCTCCTTTTCTGGTGATAGATAAGTAAAGACCCGCTTCTGAGACTTCAAGCCAAAAGTTCCCATGGCAGAGTCCTCATCAGCCCTGGGTTCAGAGTCACTAGGAGATGCCTGATCCTGGAGCCTGCAAATCCCTTCCAGTTCAAATTCCCCAGGAGTATTTGTTACTTTGCTGCTGAGATGCTCTGAGATCCTCATCGCTCTTTCTCTGCCTGCTGACATCCATGTCCGTTCATCAGCATTCCTCTCGCTCTGACCACAGCTCGTGCTGGCAGTGCTGCCTGCTGCTCTCTTTCTCCGAGGCCAGTCCTTGATGGCATCTGGGGTAGTCTTCCCCTTCTGCTTTGGAGAAGGCGTCTGGAAAACTCCTGCTTCCATGGGGAAGGGGGAAGTGACGTTAGAGGCACAGCTTGTTGGGGTGTATGACTGGCATATGTAGGTCTGGCCCGCACCTTTCCCAGGTGTACTGTGGAAAGAACGACAGCAGGACGGTGAAACACAGGCAGCTGCCAGTTTTCCTGGGTGCTTGCTACACAAGGTCATAGCAAGATCACTAAAGGGGCTTTCTCCTCCCTTGGATTTGCTGGCACTTGCTTCAGGTTGAACTTCCAATGATGAGTAAGAGCCAATTTTCTTAATGCGAAGTTTGGGCAGGCCTGAAGCTTGCATTTCCATTTCAACTTCGTAGGTCGGTGGGCTGGCAGAAGGCAGTTTGTTACTGTTTTTAGGAGTGGAGAACTTGGCTACAAGCTGAGGATCTCCCATCCGTGCTGCAGCCTCCCGCTGCCTCCTGTCTGCAGTGCAGCGCAAGGAATAGGCTGTGGCAGACTTTGGCACAGGAGGCGACGCGTTCAGGGCAAATCTGGAGCGTCTCTTGAGACTTGGAGCCTTCAGCCCCATATATTCTTCCCTCATCAGAGTTCTTGGTTCCAAGTCATCACTAACTGTTTGCAAATCACTTAGGGAGGACTCACAGGTGTTTGCTTTGGAGATTCCCTCCTTAACCAATGGCTCACAGTCCATCTCAGCATCCTGTGCATGCACCTGCTCTCCAGCAAAAGGCTTTGGAGACAAATGCTCTTCCAAGTTTTCCAAGTCCTCTCTTGAAGGAGACTTTTGAGATGTTACATCCATCTGTTTATTTTTCTGCAATACAGAGGTATTTTCAGTAACTTGAGACTGATGAGGCTGAAGGCTTTCTACAGAACAGTTACCACTATCATGATGACTGTCCCTATTTTCAGAAGGTGCTGCACATGCAAGCACGAGGTTCTCTTCTCCAGTATCTGGTTCACAATTAGCCTGCTTGGACGTGTGAAGCAGGGACCTCAGTGAAGTGCCAGTAATACCTGAAGACTTCTGAGAAGATGGTTTAGATGCACTAAGTTCCCAGTCAGACTCCCCAGCCTGCGCACGGGAAGCAGAGCAGATTGTCACAGTGTTCATGGAACTTCCACAGAGCAGAGAACTGCAGAGAGGCTCGAGCCTCACAACAAGCTGAGGTATTTCTGTACTCAGTGGGCTTGTAAACAACTTTGAACCTGGATCTTCAGGTTTCCTGGGAGCCCTTTTAGTTGCTTCAGATAATGGATCAGACTGCATCTGAATTTCCTTTGTGAGGATTTGCCTCCCAGCACCAACTGGAGATGCTAATTTTGAGAGGTATCTCAAGGAACGTCTTGGAGTTTGCAGTTCTGTAAAACACCTTTCCTGGATGGCAGAGGGGGAAGAAGTAGTTGGATTTGAATCTGTTGGAGGTAATAATGAGGCACTGAGTGCTGTGAACCCTTCATGTTCTGATGTTTGTAAGATAGACTCTTTGCAAGGAGGGGAAAGTCTTTGTGCTGTAGAACAGTCCTCAGAAGTTACCTGCAGAAAGTGAACCCTCTTACTTTCAGTGAACGCAGATGGCGACTTAACCCTTTGTGCAGGAGGAGAAAAGTACTTTCCCAAACACTTAGCTACAGTCTGCTTAGCTGCTGGAATTTTGCCAGGAGTCTTCTCCAGCTTCTGTGGTGTCCTGTGGGCAATGCGAGGTGATCTCCTTGGTGGCTTACTGGCAGAATTCAGCAGCTTGCAGGCAAATTTATGAGGTGTTTTCCTAGGAGTCTGCAGGGGAAAAAATAAATTAAAGAATCATGCTTGTTCTATTCCAACAGTATCATCTGCCCATCTCCTTATTTACTTCCTAAAATTTAAAACACAACCCCCCATTTGATTAGACTTAACAAACACTAAATTTAAGATGCATAGGTCTGATTAAACATGAATAGAAAAACAGGATGGGAAGAAAGAGAGAGGGAGGTAATTGTTTCTACCTGACAGGAGGTTACTTCCTCTAAGTGTAAGGAGTCTTTTCTCGTTCTCCTCTTTCCAGGTGAATGCTTCACTGCAGGACTACACTTGTCAGTGACTGCACCAAAGAAAAACCTCTTGGGAGTCTGCACAGGGGGGATCTCTGAATGCTGCTTAAGGCCTATAAAATGAAACAGTACAATTGAACTAACACCAACTAATGTGCCACAATTGTCTGAATCATTTCAGTTGCAGGAAAAAGTAGCGTAAAAAGCTCATATCCCTGGCATGTTCTTTTCTAGCCAAATGTTAAAGCTTCACCAGAATTATGGTTATTTCCCAATATGAAATTAATATCCATCTGTAGAAAGAGCACTTCAATGGCAAAAAAATGTACAAAATAGCTCAGCCTCTTATTCTATTTATAGCTTGTAGCTTTAGATAGTTCTGGTTCATGACTAAGGATTCTAGTAAGTACAATATAAAGAACTAAGTGTCACCATTTTTAGCTGATAATCCTACTGAGAAAGCCAGCAAAGAAGATCCCATCAGTCACTGCTTTATGCTGCCACAGAACAGACTGAAAGTAAGCTTCAGGATTTCTGTCCCATATTTTACAAGGATTTCACTGCATTTAAGGAATACAGACTGACAATCAGTGGTATTCTGTTAGATGGGCCTGACTGGTTTCTTAAGTTGGCAGTGAATTCATCATAGAAATAGCTGCCTTACCATCCTCCAAATTCAGATTACCAATTAAAAATAATTACTGGGGATGAATTTCTGTCTACAGAAGATATTACATGACAGCTCTTAGCTTCTTACAGTCTCTTGTAGAGCCAAATCAAATCAAACTCAGAGCTATCCATGTCAGCTTTTCAGATCAGCAGTATCAGTCTGCTCAAATCCCAGTCAGTACCTTCTACATCCTGCAGTGCACAGCTCTCCTCTTCTTGTCCCTGGTGGACACGCTGGGAATTCTTTGAGCTTGGCTGTGTAGTGGAATAGAAAGCACTGGAGCAGGTCCTGTTCAAAGACAGCTGTTTGATGCGTGGGCTTCTTCTCAAACTTGCTTCTGAAAAGGTAAGAACGTTGGAGACTGAGCCTTCCTTCTCCCTCAGCAATGGGCACATCATCAGGAACAGTTTGTAACTGAAACAGGCACACTCCAAGAAGAAAATTCCCTACAACAAACTACCTCACACATGGAGGCAAGTGTGTGAAGAAAGCTTCAACTTTCTTGAGGATTTGGAATTTTTATGCATAAAAATCTCCTTCTAAACTATGATACCCCCTCCTCTAAGTCATAGTTACTCTCATTCCTCTCTAGCAATTATATGGAAAGGAATGCTAGAAAAGCCATGTTCAATGCAAGTTATATCCAGGTTAAAAGATTGGTTAATTCTCTTGTCTCTTTTTTCTCGTGATTTCATCCTCCTGCTTGCCCAGCCACGCTGTTTTCCTCTTCCTTCCTGGGATAAGGAACAGCAGTAGCCAACATAAGAGACACTCCACAGAGCCAGGTGGCTGTCTGTTACAGCAGGAATCAGAGCAGTATTAAGGTCACAACACAACATAGTGAAGTTACATTAAAAGAAAAGCATGTGCTGGTTTGACAGTAATTACAGCAGCTCAGAATCTTGTTCACCCTCAAAGTCCTTTACGCATTTTCATTTACAAGAGTTACTATCTACCTCTCTTTCCTAACTTCTACTACACAGGGCTGTTAAAGCAGTGAGCAGCAAGTGGTTCTATCAGAGGCAGCTGTGCTCCACCAACAGAACAGTACAACACTTCTGTACTGACTACTCGTGAATTACGTAAATTGAAACACGCTTATCTTACAAGCTACAACACAGCCAAACCACCTTTCATGAAAAATCAGTGCTTACCATATATAGCCTTCTCTGGAGATTCTTCTACAACACCAGTGTCACAACCTGGATCAGAAGACCTTGAGAAACAACAGACATTTTGGTCTTAGCACACTAAGCACATTGACAGGAATGGAACTTTTCCCAGAGACTGAAAGCAGTACTCCATCCTACACCAATATGTTGCTTTGTGGGCTACTCCAAGTGAGCAATTACTGAGTGCTTTGCCTCCTATTAACAGACAATTTAGCATGGGTTACTCCCTAGCTGTACAGGTAGCAGTTCTACATGGAAGTAAATGCTAGAATTCAACCTGGAGTCCACAAAATACAGCGCAGGCCTTTTCAGAAGCCCTTGAATCAGCAACTGAACCTCAAGAGACATTAGCTGCAGGAATTAAAGCAGCCTGACTTACATGATGAAAGCAGCAGTATTCCCCCCCACTTAAGCAATGGAACTCAGCCTCCACTGGTTCTCTTACTGCCTTAAGTAAAGATGACACTTTGACCACAAAGATACCTGGTACTTGTGCTCATAATCACTTAGACATCCAATACTTACTGAAGAAACTCAGAAAGAACTTAACTCACCGGCCTTTGATCTGCTTATGTAGGAGTCTCCTGGAGACCTGCTTATGTAGTGGTGTTTCTGCAACTCTCTTGGTCAACAACTTGCGATGATCTAAAAAACATGCAAGAGCTATAACATCACACAATTATAAAGCACTTGGGACAAGTAAATAAATAGAGTTTTGTACAGGCTTCAGCTTAAGGACAGTCTGTACAGAATCACTGTGCACCAGCCTCCCAGCATTCACATGCTATCATGATTTCAGAGTCCAGTGTCCACACCTCCTTCCCACTCAGTATTATTAATAGTACCATGTCAGACAGAGTTAATCTACTGAGATTTCTTCATCTTTCTTTCACAGATCCTTTTTTAACCAAAAATTTTTAACACTGGATTCCTTTGAGATGTAGAGTTCAGTAAAAAACAGGTTTCAGTTTCAACACCATCAATATTCACCCTCCAAACATCACAGCAATGGCCACCTTTTCTCTTTATTGAAAAACAGATTATAATTGTTTCATAGAACTGAGAAAGCAAAAATAGAATTTTAGCAAAAACTCCTCCACAACAATTCTACACATGCAAGTCATGTCTTACCTTTGGTGCCTTCATCAGTGCATTTGTATTTTAAGCCTTCCACAGCAGATACTGACTGGCTTCTAAGCATCTTTTTCAGAGACCTTTTCGATGGTGAAAGTATCTCTTCATTGAAGAGGTTCCTCCTTACCTTTGTAACCTCTGTGAAGCAAGAAAAGATCAAATTAAAAATAGGAGGAAAAAAAGGAAAAAAAAAATCACAGGAAGGTAATTTTGTCAGGACACCAGAGATAGGAAAAATACACCCATATGGAAAGACAACTTTTTAGAGGCCACAAAGCATTGAGAAGTTGTTTTTTTCTGCTACTGGAACATGCCCTCCTCTAAATCCACTCCAGACTTCTCTTATAAATTTGTATTATCTGCATTATCCCAACAATTATCTACAAGAAGGTGCCATAGCAGAACAAGCAGCCAGTCAGTGTCCATGTGGAGCAGCATTAGGTGCACTACAAAATCTCAACTGAAACACATTGGTTCAGAGAACAATAAATGTGGGATTTATTTTTATTAATTATTTCATGGGGTGATATCCTGTTTCCAGATATAGGAATTCAATCTTGTCCCGATTTCCTTTTCAGAACAGAGAAGATGGAAATAATTTCAAGATTCAAGGAAGAATGGAAAGGGGTTTTTTTGGAGGATGCAGGATTTAACTTTTCTGCATTTGAGCACACAGAATACCGTGTATATTTTCCTCAAAGTTTTTACAGAATTCAGCAAAACTTCCTTCTGATCTCCAATGTGCCTCAGCATAATTTCATCATGGCTCACTAAATTTTACAGGGAGAACATGTGCTGAAGATGCACCTTTCCATGAAAAAGCTAGAAGTCAATATACCTTGCACTGCTTCTTTCTGCGACAAAGGCATCTGTTGGGACTTCTCAGGAGCAAGGTAAGAACGGGAGTTCTCCTGAAAGAAACAAGAAATCAGCCTCACCAGCAGCACAATGTTACGTTTAATTAAGAATATTAACTGTAAGCTCTGAACTACACACTTCAATTTCTCCTTTAAGGCAATTTGATCTCTGTACAGCTGACACAGAGTACACTTACTAGGGGAATATAGAGCAAGAGTTTTTTGCTCTCAAGCGTCACAACTCACACACAACCCTTTTGGAAGAGTTTTACCTTTCTCATGGGATTCTTGGCCATCTTGGGAATTTCAATTTGACGCAAGTTCTGTGGTGCTTCTGTCATGCTCCTGTGTCTGGCTAACACGTGATTCCTTCAGAAAATATACAAAGATTAGGTTAGCATAAGACCAGAAGCACAGTTATCAACCTACTGACAGCTAAAGTTAGGTTTGATTCTAGAGATAGGAAGTGTTTACGTAAGTTGATTGCAAACTGCTTTAGTACCTCACTTATTACAACACTGAGGGATTATTTGCAATATGAATAGCTATTCCTAACTTTAAGGTTGGTATTGAAGCTTATTCACAATTTGTTACAACACACACAGAAATCTCAACATAGAAAACTACAGTAAATCAGTTTTAACTTTAACAATAAAGGGTCACCTACTGCAGAGCAGAATATCCCTTTCCTTCCATGGAAGATGCTCATGAACTTTACTTTTGCATAAGATGCAAATACACAATCAAGATTATGTTTTCATACAGTCAACGATGGCTAGTTAAAATGAAAAATTAGAGCCCCTAATATTTCTTTCAGGCTTGCAGAGTTATGAGCAGGTGTCTGTTTGCCCCAACCAGCTATTCAGCAACAGAAACCTGCAGCTTAGATAACTCCTCAGTCACAGCCCAGGCTGCAACAAAAAGTTGCCTCCTGTTTGGAATTATTACCTTCTCTTTTGGGCAGATCTGGTGCGCAGCTCCTCCAGCTGGTCACTCTCTGTGCGAACAGTGCTGGGAGTCAAGACAGACGCTAAAGACGGTGGAAGGCCTGGAGATTTGCTGTCCAGAGTCATGGAGTCATCACTGAAGAAGTCTGAAGGCAGAACAGCGGCCAGCTTTGGGGGTATTTGTGTACCGAGACCATAGTAAATATCTCCAAGAGTCTTCGGTATAGAATTCATGTACCTGGAGTACCAGAGAGAACCCACATCGAATACATTCCACATCACAGACAACATCCAACCAAAACCACAGTCCCCAGTAACACTTCGGTCATGCTAAAGAACTTACAATTCCAGTATTTCCTCTAGAAACTTTGTAAGATACCCTGGGTCTTCGGTCAGACATAAAATGCGCAGCACATCTGTCATCTGGAAGAGAAAGTCAGGTGGGAAAATGGATTAAAGTTGCGACAGCTGCGGCATCAGGTATTTCAGCAAGGAATATAGTGTTAGAGTAATATCAAAGGAAAACTGCAGGTTCCAGGTCTGCATTTCTAGTGCCACCCAGAAACACAACTGGGTCTATAATTTACTTGCCTCTTCCAACAGCTGCTCCATTTCATCAGCATTGCTTTGCAGCGAAGGGCACTGAAGGCACAACTCAAGGCGCAAAAATACCTGAAGTCGGCACCTAAGAAAACAAGTAATTATCCACTACCTTTTTTCTAATGGAAGCAGCATATTTACTGCAAAAGGTGTGCTCAAAAAAGCAATAGGAAGGGAAGTAGCTCCTTTTGACAGCATAATCTAGTTAGCATTTCATTTTGGTGGCAGGGGAGATGCCTCATTTCAGATATAGGCTGCACTGCTTATCACACAGCATGGGCATATTTGCATTTAATGAAATAGTTTTACTGTGACCAGAGATTCTCCTTGAAATTTTTGCCCCATGTCAATACTTTTCCATTTGTACAAAAATGCCACCATTAAAAATTGCTAACCAACTCCACAGAATCTCAGAAGCTGAAGTAAATACAGTGTCTCATACTCTCTGACTTTGGTCTCCTTCTGTGAGTCGTGCTGTTGTCTGAGCATTTTGCTGGTCTTCAGGAGATGGTTTCTGACTCTTTCCACACAGGCCACCTGCAAACACACATAATTACAATAAAACCTTCAATTCTGTTCCCTGTCTGTAGGGCAGGTTCCCCCCTGGCTTCGGTCATCCCCCTAAGCCGTTCTTTTGGGAATAGCCCAATTTTTTCTCTTTTCTTTCAAGGAAAGGAATTATCTTTTTCTTTCAGCAGCAAAGTCACAATGAGAAATAGAAAAACTGTGAGCTTGAAATCACCGAGGTCGCTTGCAGCTTCAGGCCCTCCTCAGTTACTATGGATTTGTTTCTCACGGTATTTTTCTTCAATTATTCACAAGTTTACCAATTTTGGTTTCAGGTTATTTTGAGTCTATGCATAGTATTGAAGACTGTAAATACCTTCTTTAAAATACGTTTTTTCAAGAATGTATTTAAAAATACTGTCTTTGAAATTAGGATTTGGAAGGAGGTCAGTGTAAAGGAAGGACATCTGTTACAACCTTTAGCAAAGGTGTAAATGGGTAACTGAACTGGATTTTCCTACATTCTTCACAACTACCCTGTTTGTGAGTATTAAATCAACAGATAGAAGCAGTTAGTGGTTGTGGTTTTGACTACATGCAACTGCACATAAAACTTCAGAAATGAAGGAAAGGTAGCCTGAAATAGTAAAAACTCCAACTTCCAGATCAGTAACAACCCTGCTCACATGCTCTTACCTACCTCTTTCTCTTTGAAATCTTGTACTTTCAAGAACCTTTTAATGGCCGTGATCATATTCTGGGCACATGCAGATAACTGAATTCCCTCAGCAACAGCCTTCTGGTAGCTCTCTATTAAGTGGGACTGCAGCTCCTCCTCTGTTTGGAAGTCTGCAAGAGAAATGGTCTGTGTTAACTAAATGCCTGTTTACCACAACTCATCCCAGCCGAGGAGGGGAACAGAAGAGGTCAAAAATACTTTCTCCAGCAAAGATGCATCAAGCCCACAGAACACTAACAGAACCAGTCCCAGGTCCAGACCCATAACATTATTATAAGTTAAATCAAGTTTATAATGAAAAATCAAAGTTTGCTTAAGCTGAGCAAACTTTCAGGCTACTACAGCAGTCAAAAAATGCCCTTAATTTCTACCTAATTAGTAAAGAGGACTACATTTCCAGTTACACCTTGATGGGTGCTTCCCTCTACCTCTTTTGGTAAAAAAGTAAAGAGAGAGAAGGGTGGAAAAAAATTACTATTCTTTGTGATGCTGAAGATACAGAAACCCAAACATTGATCTGCTCCCTGGCACCAAATACTCCATTAGTAACCTTCCCTTCCCCTTCCATAAAAATCCTGCATGAACTCCTGTATCAGGATATTGAAAGTTCATATGGGATATATCAGGATAGGAAGATATCAGGACTTAACACTCACCAATTGGTATTTTAAGTGCCTTTTCCTTTCCTTCCACCTTTTCATCCAATCTTTTTGCTGAAAGCTTCTGTGGAACCTTCTCATTCACTGCAGGTGGCACAGCATCAGGTTGAAACTTCTGAGCTTTTACATTCAGTCTTGCTACGTTGAGCATCTGCAGGGATCTGGACATGGTCTTCATCTTCTGCCTGACTGGAGTTCGGGGAACTCCACCTGCAGTGCCATAAAAAAAAAAAGGAGTTTTACCATCAGGGACACTGGGGCAGGAACTGTGCCTGAGGCAGAGCACAACACTGAACTCTGTGTTATTGTCAAGTGAGATCAGTAACCTTCTGGAGGAAAACATGGCCCAAAAGGTTGGCATTTCTCCATGAAATTAATGTACAGGCAGTGTAGTAGGCAGCTACTTCTCCAAGTAAAAAGTGGATGAAAACTACTGCTCTGCATAAGAACTTATATAGGTATAATGAAAAGTTGTATATATAGGAAGCAATTTTATATCACAGAAATAGAACCAGCTGACAGAGCAGGGCTTGGGGATACATTAACTGTGGTTAGTGTAGGGAAATGCAATGACTAAATTCTTCTAGAAGAAAATGTTTTATTTCTCTAATAAGAACAAAGCTGAGAGGTTATAATATTTACTACTAGTTGGAGCAGTCCTTGTTTCAAACTGCAGAGCTCTGCATGCTGCTTTTGTCAGTCACTGCACAGCCTTGAATTGCAGTAATTTGGCTTCTACTACAGGACAAACCTAATACTAATATGCAAATGAGACCATCCCTAAACAAAAAAATCTAAAGCATGCCACTACCCAGCAGAGCACAGATCTCTGGGGTTCACACATCATCTTTTATTGACAACAGGCACACATAATCCCAAAGTATACATACGTCTTTTTTTGTTATTTCCTGGTCCAGCTGTAGCAGATGTTTCACTGAATTTTCTCTGGTACAGATCAGATAGACTTTCTGAGAGCTCCACATCAGACTGGTCTGCATCATCCTTCCCATCAGCACAAGGAACCTGCAGAAGCCTGTAATGAAGGAGCAAATCAATACAGTTATCAAAAAAAGATGGGAATGGGAGGCACATCCCTGCAGACAAAAACAAGGCTTTTCTAGGTCCCAGTCCACAACAACATAGTGCAAGTAGCACATGCCAGTAACTCCTTCATCACCTGTTCCCCAACACACTTAAGAGATACAGAAAACCCAAACCACCTTTAAAAGGGTCACACCGAGTTGGAAACAAGCGTTATATTGATGTACAATGGATACACCACTGCCCTGTACCCCAAAACCACATAAGTAGCTTTGTGCTTTCGAAATTACCCTGTATCATGCTTTTTTTTGTTTCGCTCAGCAAGCTCTTTGAAGAAAGCAAGTTCATTCATTACAAGTAAATACCAACTGTGAGAACACAACCACTATCTTCAGTATCTTGCAGTGGATCTTATCATACCATAAGAAAAGCTGAAGTCTGACATTTCCCAAGTAAGGTCATTTTAAGTGACCTGTACCACTCCTGAGACTGTCAAGATTTTAATCCACATACACTGCTACCAACAGATAATGAAGTAAAAGCCCACAAAAAACTGAGTACAGAAATAAAAGCACAAGAAAAGCACTTAATTCTAGAACTCTAAGCAATGCTACAGCCATACTCCCTTGACAGGAAGCAGAAATCCTTGATTATTACTCATGAGAGATATGTTTCAGAAAAATACCTGAACGACTCCATCAGATCTGAGCTTGCTCCACAAGCATTCGATGCAGGATACCATGTTTCCAGCACTGAAGGATGCCAGCCCCCTGTATGGGACAGTTCCCGTTGGACCCACTCTGGCACTGGAGTTTCTTCTCCTGTGAGCACATACACACAAATTAGAAAAACTAAATTAAGTGGCAAAAGGTCTCAGCCTTCACAGAGGTTCCCCAGCCATTGATCATGGAGAGGCAATTTCATAGCTAATACAACAGGCCTTGAGACTCCTGAGGAAGATTCACTCGAACACAAAACAGCTGCCTTGCAACCACACCCAAAGGCTTTACTGGCCAGGGATGGCCTATGTGACACATTCTAGGAAACCTCCTTCTAAAAACCTGTCCCCAAGCACACAGAGCTGCACTTTATCTGCAAGCTAATGGAAGCTAACACTTTGTCAATAAAACAGAAAGGTACAACCATGCAGATTTCTGCATCACCTCACAAGGCTTGAGCTACAGTTGACAAAATTAACAAGTCATGAAAATGAGAGATGCCTCACTGAGAAAATCATTAGCTTTAGATTCTTCCACTCTAAGTCAGATCTAGAGATCAAAAGAGGGAGAGTTTTGCATTTCCTGACACCTACCCAGTCTGGCCAGAGGATCTTCCACTGACATGTCAATTTTACTCAAAACACTATTCACAATCTCTGGGAGATGAAGAGTAGAGTCTTGGGAAGAGTCCTCCACTACAGCTCCTTCCAGGCTGCATCTCTGAACTTCAGCAGTCCTCTCAGTACCAAGCACAGTCAGAACTGCAGCACCCTCAGAAAGTGGTGACAGAACAGCAGTGCAGGGGCACCAAGTTTTAGACAGAGATACCTCAGCAACCTACATTTAAAAAGAAAAAAAAGGGAAAAGAAAAATGTTTACTTTATCTATAAATATGGAGACCTAAGGAGCACAGAGACTTTCCAAACAGGTTATAGACCTGCATGACCTTCTAAAGAAGGTCCTTCTAAGATTCAAATGAGCAATTTGCAGTGCAGCAATTACCACTATCATTGTCTTCACAACACGATACCTTCACTCCTTTTGTCACAGGTCATTTCAGAATAGGTATTAGTTTGAGACAGAGGAATATTTACCATGTGCAGTCCTTCAGTCACCAGAGTCCTTAACAGCTGATGAAACAGTGACCTGTTACATCCTGCCTGCTCAGCCTGAGAGCTCTGCAGTATCCAGCTCTCCGTGAGAAAATGGCGAGCCTGTACCAAGTTCCAATCCATCAAGTTTCCTTTCAGGAAGATGTTGACTGGACACTGCAGTTGTCTTTGGCCCATGGCAAGAGGTTCCAGGATCACAGCACAGCTTTCCTGCTTCTTTCCTCCTGTGCAAGGATAGGATAAAGCAAAAGTCTGAAGGCAAGTAAAATGGGTTTTCCAATCCAGGTAAAGAGACAACTTCAATGCAAAAAGACGATTTCCAAGATTAAAGAGGGAATATACTCAAACATAAGTGTATTACAGAACTGACCTCCTCCCCAAGCCCTGAAGGAGCTGATTGCATGAAGGGACCACTGAAGAAAGGGCCCATGCATGCTGCATGTTGCTTTAAAGCTAACCTGTCTTCTTTTGAAGGGGTTTTTTATCTGTATCCTTATTTTAGATAAACTGAATAATTGTATAAGGGAGTACACTGCTATAAGGTGGGACCAGCAAAGAGCTCTTCATCCAAAAGTCTAGAAGCATGGAAAACTGAAGAGGCTAAATCAGAAATATACGCTAACAGCTCTCAGAGGAACTAGAGCATATCCTGAACTTTTTAAAAGCTAGGCTTTTAAATACTGAAGTTACTTCTACACATACTATTCACAAGGTAAGGTCACCAAGGACCCTGCATGAGAGCTGTTACCAGCATGTACATCGATATTTTTCTTTTCTTTTATTACCAGGCATGCTGAGAAACAACGTTCCTTCTTGCTGGGGAAACACTGATCGATACACAGAGGGCTTTGAGAACAAGCAGTTCAGAGTCGCATCCAGGGGCAGGAGTGTGGTCCAAGACACTGGGAAACTGAAGTCTCCAAGGAAGGACTGAGCAACATCTGCCCTAGGGTGACTCAAACAGTGCACCAAGGCTTCAGCTGGCAAAATGGTGCCTCCCGTCTGACAGATCAGTTCAAACATTGTCCAGTATCCAACATGATCTGGGGCTTCAATCAGCTGGAAAAAAGGAACAGAGAGGTCTCAAGTTAACATTGGCAGTGAGAGAACCTTCATCCAAAGAAAGAAAGATTGAATGTTTTTAACAAAACTGGCATATGAAACAGATACAAAGCACCTAAACACAGTGCTTTCCAAGTGTTTTTATGGACTTTATCAGCCTTCACAGGAATCCGATAAAGAAAACACACTTCCCATTGAATTAAGAGCTAGCCAAAATTTTCAAGCTTGGGTTTTTGAATCTGGTATCCACACACCTGAACCATGAGACTGCTTATCTGCAAATCTTAATAGCTGTAACTCCCCTGTAACTCAAAGCACAAGTGGACCCATCAATAAACACTGTACAGCTACTCAGTTGTATCTCAGCCTCTACGTGGATGATTCTGAGTTTTCAGTCCCTTGCTGAAGACTATGTGGCAGTAACTGAGGAGCTTTCACTACCACCCAAAGACTACAGCAGAAAACTGTCCCCCCTTTTTATACAGGAGGGCAGCGTGGCAGGCGGCCCGCCACTGCTCAGAGCTGAAAGCTGTGCAGTATAACCTCGTTACCTGAGCCCGCTCGGCGGTGTCCACCCAGAACAGCGTGATTTTCTGCTCCGCCAGCAGCTCCTGGACACTCCTGGGCAGGAGTTTCTCCGCCAGTTCCTGCGCCGTGGGCGGCTCTCCAGGGGAGGAGGGGGCATCGCTCCCCGACACGAACCGCCGGAGTTCCCTCCGCGAGTGCGGGCAGGGCGAGAACACGAACACGGCGTTCACGAAGCCCTCAGGGGGCGCCTCGGGGGGCTCTGGGCCGGCCGACCCCGTCCTGCGGCTCCTGCGGGGCGGCTTGGCCGGGGACGCGATCTCCGGGCGGTCCCACTGGAAGTCGAGCAGCGTCTCCTTGAGGCCACTGTGGGTGAGGGCAGCGCGGGACGCGGGGCCGGGCAGGGCGGCCGAGGGTCCCCGCGCCCGGAGCCGCTCCGCCAGCTCCTCCTCGAACCGCTCCCAGGCGCGGGGGCCCGGCGGGCGGAACCCGCCGCCCCGCGAGGCGCCACCGCGGCCGCCGAGCGAGTCGAAGAAGCGGAATGCCCAGCGGAGGCGGGCGAGGCCGAAGCGGCAGCCCAGAAGCGTGAGGAGGCGGAGGGCGCCGCGCTGGAGCGGCTCCCGGCGCGCGGGGCCGGCGGTGTCCAGCAGGAACACGGCGCTGCGGGAGCTCGACATGGCGCGCGCCCCTCACGCCGCCACCGGCCCCCGGCCTCGCCCGGCCCGGCCCGGCTGCTCGCGCCCTCGGCCTGCGCGTGCCCCCATTGGCTGCCGCAGAGAGCACCGCCCCACCCACCGCCCCGCTCCTCGCTCCCCCATTGGCGGGAGCACCCCTGACGACAGGGAGGGGCGGGGCCATCGCGCGGGACGAGCCCATTGGCCACCACCGTTTTAAAATTTAAAGACGGGGAAAGCGCGCGTGACGGTGACGTCAGGGGGCATGGTGGCGTGACGTCACGTGTCGCGGTCGGGACGTCACGGAGGCGGCCGGCGGGTCCTGCCGGGCACCGGGGTTGAGCCGCGGGACCGGCCCTGCCCGCCCCGCACCCAGGCAGGCCCCGCTCGCCGCTAGAGGTCCGCGCCTGCCCGCACACGGCACCTCCCCATCCCCGACACCCCCCAGCCGCCCGCGGGCGGGGGCGAGCAGAGCCCTGCCGGCTGCCCCATACGGCACCTCCCCTTGAGCATCCCCGCAGCAACGGCACGGACAGCCCAGGGCCCGTATGGGTGAAGTTCAGGTTCAAATTCAGATTAGGCATTAGGAAAAAAAATATTTTTTAGGGTGGTCGGGCATTGGAATAGGTTGCACAGGAAGGTGGTGGAGTCACCGCCCCTCTAACTGTTCAAGACCTGTCTGGATCTGGCTCTGGATGATGTGGTTTGCTGGTCGCACTGATGGCGATGGGTTGATGGTTGGGCTGGATGATCTTAAAGGTCTCTTCCAGCCTTGATGGTTCTATGGAAAGTTGTAGGGTCACGGCACCTGGACAAGGGCTGACATGTGGGGAGGTCCAGGTGTGATCGCGCAGGGTAGCAACAGAGCAGACCAGAGCCGCCCCATCCTTCTCTCCAGAGCTCGAATGTCCCAGCCTAAACCAGTGTCACCAGCAGCCAGTTGTATTTATAAAGCAACAAAGACAAGCGAGCAATAAACGGCCCGTTCGGCTTTGCTGGTGACTCTGAGCACAAGCGGGTTTAACGAGCTGGAACAAGGAGCTGATCCACTTGGGTGCCCAGGACTAACCTGCCACCAAGAGCAAGGGAAGGACAACAGGTCTCTCTGACTGGAAGTGTGGAGGGCAGCCTGCAGTCTTGGGGTTGGAGGCTCCCTGGGGAGCCATGGGTCCCTCCTCCTCGCTGGGGGCTGCTCTTGGCCCATGAGTCGCCTCTTGTTGCTTTTTGATATGTCATTGTCCTGTTTGATCCCTGAAGAAGAGCCAACCCCATTATGCTCTCGCTGCCATTGCCCAGCTACTGGTGTCTGTCCCAGCAGCCCACTGAGGACATTTAGCAGAGTGTGACCAAAACCTGCCTTATCACAGTCCACCTGGGACCAAAAACAAGCTCGGGGCAAAGGAGAGTTTCCCAGCAAATCCTGGCAGCTTCCAGCACGGGAACTGCTGCCGGCTACTCAAGCTCCTCCTCCTTTCCTACCCACTCCAGTGTATTTGCTCTTGAAGACCATCCAGCTCTTGGGAAAGCCGTCAGAGATATTGGCTGAGCCCTGGTGACTGTGTTTCCCAGTGTGACAGCCAGAGTCACTCACACCTCTGTTTCTTGCATAGTGCTTGAAGCACTCACAGAGACATTCGCCCTCTCTGCCTGCTGCCCAAGGACACTGGCCTCTCTCAAACAGTCCTTGGGTTCTTTCTGGACAATCACTTACTTGCTGATAAATGTGGCATCTTGGGAGGAGGGAGAAGGCACAAGAAAAATCGTTCATAAACTGGGCTCACATTTGGTTGACACTTTGATCCAGACAGGATTTCTTTTAACTTAAAAAAGTCTTGCTTTATTTTGTCCTGCTTCCAGCATTTCTCTCCAAGGGATACGTGGGGGCTGAAAAAAGGGCTGCTTTCCCCTGGGCACCTCCAGACCCCTGGAGTCCACAGCTTTAAGGTAACCTCTCAGAGCCAGCACAGTGCCTTGGCCCCGCGTTGGCTGGGATAAGATTTGCCAGGACAGTTCACAGTGACCCAAGGAGCCCCCATTTTTTCCTTTCCAGGGGGAAGCTGCCCCAAGGCCTCCAGGCAAGAGGGAGGGGTTTCAGTGTAATTTAGATTTTGTCTCTACATCTTTCAAATATTTTTAGTGCTCATTAAAGTTCAAAAGTGGGAGAGACCCAGCTGGGACCAGCACTATACAACCTTCACCCAAGGCAACTGCATGACCACTGCCAGACCTAGTCCCATGTCTCTTCAACAGAAAGACAAACATACCTTTTCCCCCAACATCATTTCAGTGATTTTCTGGGGAAAGCTTCCAGCTCTTATGGGTGCTGGACATGATGTGCCGAATTCCATGGTGGAGCAGGCGAGCGTTGTCTCCAGCAAACACTGCTCTAGTTCACACCAGCCTGGAGTTTCCAACAGGACTTTTAACCACTTGGATATTGGTGGCTGGGGCATGATGAAAGCTGCCCCATGTGTCCTAGCATGCAGTTAGGTACCTTGTAGGGTGGATGCAATGGTGGTCTAACCCATCACTGGAGGCACTCTGCCTGCACTGCTGCAGGCACTTGTGTTGGCATGGCCCTGTCAACCTTTCCAGTGTCATCCTGGCCCTGCAAAGGAGCCTGGAGAGTAGCTGGTCCTTTAATGGGCTCTCCTGGCATGGGCAGCCAGTGGAGCATGCCAGCCCTTATGGGATTGCAGTGACAAAGTGCTGATCTGGGAGCCGATAAGAAGCGGCAGCACCAGGCAGTGCAGCAAGGTGAGACTATCAGGCCAGCAGAAAAGCCATTAGCTTTGTCCTGGGCTTTCAGACATGGGGAGAGGGGCTGGGGACAGCAGATGGGACAGACCTGCTGCCTCCTGGGGCTGTGCAAGGGCTTTGCAAGCTCCTTTTCTGGAGACACTGCCATTTCAGTGAGACCATGGATTAGAAAAGCTCTGCAGTTAGTTTTGCTGAAGAGTAGTCACAAAGCATAACTGCTGGTGGCTACAGTACCTTAGCAAGTTTAAAACCCTTGGGTTTTAAAATGCTCTTCTGTGCCTCTGCTGCATTTCTCAAGGTGTCTAGGAGCTGCTCTAGGGCAGGGCAGAATACTGGTCCTACCACGTAGTTGGCAGAAGAACATGCAACTGTCAACAGTGCTTCCAGCAATTAGAGCTCAAGTATTGTTTAGGGATTTCAGCTTCTTTCTAGATGGAAGTCTTTTGTTTCCTGGTGTGTACAGCTGAGACTGCCCTGCAGAAACCATGTTTAATGGGAGACTCAGAAACATACCCTGAGCAGCATCGCTTGAGGGAGTGCTCGTCCTCCAGACAACAGCAACATCCAATTGCTTTAGGTGTCCCCACCAAGTGACCCCAGTCACAAGAAGCTCTGCTCATGCAGGGTAAGGGCCAGGCAGATGGGCTTCTCTCTCCTTCACAATGCTGTCTCTGCTGCCTGCACGGGGTTCAAATGAGATTGGAGAATGGTTTTGTTTGGCCGTCAGTCACTTCAAGACCATCCACAGCATTTTTCTGCCATCTGCCATTTTGAGAAGAAAGCAAACAAGAAAAACTAATAAACTCAAATTATTGCCTAATCAACACCGAAATCAGTGCTGCTTGCTCAGCCTGCTGGCCACAATTAGATGCCATCAGCAAATTTGGGCAGCTTGCCTGGGCTGCAGTCTTTTATCTCTTGAAGACTGACAGGCATCCCAGGGATCTACAGGCAGAGGAAGGAGCTGTAATCTGTTTGAAGGACTTGCCTAGCTCTTTGAGGAAAGAGCACATAGTTCAAAACAGTAGGAAAAAAAGGAGGTTTTTGTTTGTGTTTGTTAATTAAAGAATGCCCCATACCAGAGGAGGGAACGTTTTGGTCTCCAGTCCCATCCACAGCACCATCTCACAGTAATGCTTCATGCAGCTCCAGCACAGTTTGTCTTGCCAGGAGGATGCACTGGGTAATTTGGGAAATAAAGGAACATATGTCACTTGAACATCCTTATAGCTATATGGCAGCCTTGGGCCATTGCATGTCTGTGTGTGCATGCAGGATCTTGGTTAGAGTCACATATCTCCTCTTCCTCCTATGGCTGCACCACAGTCTGCTTTTCCAAAAGCTGAGAGCTGAAGCAAAAGGCACTCTGCCTTCACCTCAGTTGCAGCTGAGGAAGGGTGCAGAGCCAGGAGGGTGGTGAGGGGACCACTCAGTGCAGGGAGGGAGGGTGCTCAGGACAGCAGGGATCAGGGTGTGGGACTGGGCAGAGCAGGGGGCTGGACGCCCAGGCTCCACTTCCCACTCTCACATCTTCTACTTGTCCCTGAGCAGGCAGGGCTCAGAGGTGCTCAGAGCAGCTCAGGGGAAAGGTGCCTCGTCCTGTCCCGCCTCCCAGGGAGGAAGGTTGGTTAGAGGAACAAGCCTGCTGGGGCTCCAGTGCTCTGAAATGTGATCCTGCCGCAGGCACCTCCCTGGGCCCCACCTCGCCCTCCCCGACTTATATATGTCCCTGGCAGTGTCCGGGCACAGGGGACACGGGCTCACACAGGCTGCCAGGCCCCTGCAGATCCCTGTGGATGGACAGGCCGAGGCACCAGGGCATGGTGAAGAACACGTACATGCGCTGGCGGCTCCCGCTCGTCTGCCTCCTCTGGGAGGTGGCCATGATTGTCCTCTTTGGGGTCTTCGTGCGCTTCGGCCCCGAAGCTGACGCACACTGGGAGGAAGAGAAGCGAGAGCTGAACCTGACCAGTGACATGGAGAATGATTTCTACTTCCGATACCCATGTGAGTATTCTGGAAGCGTAGTCCTGCTGCTGGCTAGTCCCCACCAATCCATCCCATCCCAACCCATCACATCCATCCTATTCTGTCCTACGGCAGAGCCTGTCAGAGGCAATCTCTCCACCTATTGCTAGAAAGACAGGCTCTTGCCTTGTGGTTGGTTTGGGGTGCACCAAAGAGCAAGAGAAAAACCTCGTGGCCCTCCAGGCACTCTTGGGGCTCTGTCAGCAGGGTACTGTGACGTCTTTTTTCCAGGAATAGGGCTGACGTGTTCCCAGCACCCTGCAAGTTTCAGCTTGCTGCCCCCTCCCTCAGCTCTGGATCAGAGCAAGCCTTTCTGTGCATACAGAGGAATGGCTGTCGAGATCCTGTGACATCTTCCTCCCCTTCCTACGTCCTCCCCCTCACTAGCGAATTACCCTTTAGCGACTGGCATTTCGATGCCAGAGTCTTCCTAAGTTGCCAGGTTCCCAGGGCTCTTGGGTCACTGCACAGTAGTGCCACAGGGATTATTCAGGTGGTTAAAGCCCTTCTGGCTGGGAAGTGCCTTTGGGTGGCTTTGATCTACAGGGCTGGTCATCTCTGTGAGCCTTTCAGAACAGGCTGCTTCTGTAGGCAATTGTTTCCAAGGAAGCAACAGGCCTGAGTCATGCATCTATTTAGAACATTTCCATTAAAAACACCTGCTAAATCAAAGAAGCTATAGCAACCTGTGGCTGCTGAGGATTAGCTAGTTCAGAGAAGGATTTGCTTACAGTAACCCACTGCTCAGCCAGCCTCTGAGTTAGTGTATGGCTGTGGCTGCCCTGGGCTCTCCCTGGAGATCTGCCCTTGGGACTAGCCCCACACAGGTTGGCATGAAGCAGCAGCAGTGCCTGAGAGCTGCTCTTGTCACTGATGTGCTGGGAGGACGTCAGCAGTCCAAGGAAGAGCTTGTAGGAACTAAGAACATGACGTTTCTTCTGTCCTCATATCCCACTCCCGCTCCAAAGTGCCAAATAATCCCCCTCAAATGGCTGAGTAGATTCACTCAGCTAAGTCAGTCTATGGGCAACTGCTCAGTTTAGCTTTGAATTAAGTTTCTGTTTCAGACCCGAGGAAGGGTTCACATGCCCAAAAGCAGAGCTGTTTTTTATCCCTTGTCTAATCAGAAATAGTCTCTTTCTGCAGAGATGGACAAACACAACAAGGCAGCCAAGTCCTGGAATTTTGATCCCTGTGTTCATCCAGTGCTGCTCAGAAGAGAGTGTGGTGGTTGAACACCTGAGGATCATTTGTATCAACATATCTGTGCCTGCTACTGTCCCCAGGACCTGTCTGCAGTGGCAGAGGGATAGGAGTAACAACCTGACACATCCTTTGAGACAGAGATGGTTGGGAAGGCAGGCAGAGGGAATCCAGGTCCAGTCAGTGTGACAATTCCTTCTCATTTTGAATCGCACATGGATATTCCCTGATGGGTGACTCATCTGCTCTCTAGGGGAAAAGAAATGGGATTCCTTGTCCGGGTAACATTTCCAAAGCCCAAACACTTCCGTTCGATAGTTATGGCAATCGTCCTCCCACAAAAGGAGGCTCACAAAACCTTTAGGGCATGGCAGTGCCTGGGCTGCCCCTTAATGATGCCAATGTTATTCTTCACAAGGGAAAACAAAGACAAGGGTTAGAAAAGGGTTTTAGACTGGGTGCAGTTTGAAGAAAGGCCTACTCTTTCTCCTGGGTTTGTACAGGGTCTAACACACAGTGGGATCCTCTGTGGTTTTGGAGGATACACAGTCTGCAGCTTTAACTCTGACCTGTGTATTTCTGCTTTTAGGATGAAAGAACGAATATATAATACAAATGGCAGCAGATAATTCCAGCTTTGTACTATGCTGCTCACACTAGTGAAGAGAGAGAGGGAGAATAAATACAGCTGCAGAGGGAAAGTCTGTGGGAGTGTATGGTAAAACCAGAGTAAGAAAGGATGGTTCTTAGGACATGTTGAAAAGTACATTTGAAGTGACCTCTGCTGAACAGTTCCAGCTGCAGATCTTGTCTCCTTCCTTTTTTATGAGTGATTTCATAGGCATGGGAGGCATTTTAAAAAACAAGTAGATTAACATGGCACTACATGGCTTAAGCCTGTCCAAGCTCTTGTTTGGGGTAGAGTGGGTTTGGGGTAGAGTGGATTGGGGGTAGAGTGTATTTGCCATCACTGAATTTTTTTTGCCCTGAGCTTATGCCCTCTCTGAGGTGCACAGACATTGCTTGTTATAATGGTTTGTGCACTGCAAAATGTAGAGCTTGCTGGTGTAGCTCCATCAATGCTGTGTTCATCTGTTCTACAGATCCCCAGTGGGGGATCCCAGCCTTGGGTCTCCTGTTTATTCACAGGCACAGTGGCCTGCAGTGAGAGGGCTTGCATGGTAAGTATGCAAGCACTTCAGCTCACTTAATTGCAAAGCGATGCTTATCTGATAGAAATGTGCAGCATTAAGAAGTACAGCAGGTTTACTGCACCAAGAAGGTCTTTCAAGAGGCTCACACAGGTCTGGCTTCCCCCGGGGAAGGGCATCTGAGGGGCTCGACTGAGCAGGTCTGAGCACTAGTGGGAAGAACTGGGTCTCTCTGGTTTAAGCACTATAAATCTCACAAAGTGGATTTCTGGTCTCAAGGGTATTTTGGCACTGATTTCAGCAGCATTTAAAAATGCACTTGTAAACTTTCCTTGTTCTTGTGCTCTCCTTGCTCTGGGCCATTGCCAGGACCCTGCATCAGACAGACCTACCCAAAATGATCGTTCATGTATTTTAACAAAACTTCACTGTTCATTTCATATGACATTTTCCAAGTCTTTTACAGAAGGGGAGAAACAATCTGAGTAGAAATATGTTTTCTTCTGTACACTCCATTAGCCTCTGGTCTTCTCTTGCACACAGCTTTTAATAAGCATTTACTTAAAAGACTGAGCCTTTTTAACCAAAAGCCAGTTTCTGAAAACTGAGCCATTTTCAGGCTTAGAACAGGGGGACATGAGACAAACACACATTGTCACTTGAATTCCCTACTGCCCGTGATGCAGTTGGTTTCTTTTCGACACCAAATGCAAGTGGCACTTGCAGCCCTGCTCTCCTTGCAGAACTGACAGTCCCTTCCCTCTGCTCAGCTTTCCAGGATGTCCATGTGATGATCTTTGTGGGCTTTGGCTTTCTCATGACGTTCCTCAAGCGTTATGGATTCGGAGCTGTGGGTTTCAATTTCCTCCTTGCTGCCTTTGGGATCCAGTGGGCTCTCCTGATGCAAGGATGGTTCCACTCTTTCAAGAATGGGAAGATCCTCATTGGAGTGGAGAAGTAAGGAGGAGATGGGCTCTGGGATGCCACCTCTTGACTGGCCAGTGGAAGGGCTGGAATGGGAGCTAAGCAGCTGCCAACACCTGTCCCTCAGTTATGTCAAATTAGTCTCTAAACTGCTCTCTTCTCTGCACATACCTCCATTTGCCTTCCACCTTTTAGTCTAAAGGTACCTGCCATTATGGTGGTACTGCTCAAAGGAAAACATGAGAGGAGTGTCCCCTCTTAGTCCCAAGCCAAGCACTGTGGATGCCAGTGCTGAGAACATGTATAATCCACATTATCTAAATAATCTGGGGGAAAGCATATTTCCTGGCCAGTATGTAAGGATGGGAGGAAAGCCAATGGAAAAAACCCGAGGATGTCTCCTAATCACCTGCTTGCCTTTGGGTGGGATCTCTAGAGCTGGAGATGAGTGAGGGTGAGTTACAGAGGAGTATTTCCTTATCAAACCACAATTTTCCTTCCCCTTTTCCAGCCTGATCAATGCTGATTTCTGCGTGGGCTCTGTGTGCATTGCCTTTGGGGCCATCCTGGGCAAAACCAGCCCCATACAACTCCTCATCATGACTTTGTTTCAAGTCACACTCTTTTCAGTGAATGAGTACATCCTCCTCAACCTGCTCCATGTAAGGCTTTAGGTAGTACCCTCTTGGTTCTGTTCCTTCCTTTCTGCATCTCTCCAAATTGTCTCCCCTTGCTATGGCTCCACCAAGCTATAGTTCCTTCATAAGCATTTAAAATGCTAGAATTCAAGCAGAAAAATTAGGCAGATTATGAAGGAAAGGGCCAGTGGGTGTTACTTCCCCAAGAAGGGAGATCTTCTGGGATTTTAAACACCATCCTGGCAATTCAGGAGCACTGGGTCCCAAAGCAGACAAAGAGTCTTAGCACAAATGACCAGTCGCTCTCTTTGTGCCTGAGCTTTCCATCTCGTCTGTTTTCCCTGCTGGAGTATGGGTATTGTAGAAGGAAATCAAGTGACAAAGAGGACGAGATGTCTGCTGACAGAGGCAGGGTTCCTGCCCTCTGAAAGAGGGCTTGGAGGGCTGGAAGCAAGCAGGCTCTCACAAGACTGCACCTGGGAGCCAATCTGGCTGTCTCTGCAACCTTCTTGCCACTGGGACAGGTCAGAAACTCCCCTCTGCCTCAATGCCTTCCAAGCAGAAGCTTGTGCACAGGACCAAGTGAGTGGGACATAGAACAGGACCAGAGCAGGAGCAGGACCAGTCCACCTCTCCATATGACTGTGTGCAGGCAGAAATGTTGAATGGGCAAACAAGTCGGTCACGATGCAAATCAGGCCTCAGCTCCAGGATGAGCGGCCATGGCAGAAGCAAACCTCTGTTTCCCCATGGCTGCAGGTAAAGGACGCGGGTGGCTCCATGACCATTCACACCTTCGGAGCTTACTTTGGCCTCACAGTGACACGCATCCTGTACAGACCCAACCTGGAGCAGAGTAAGGACAAGCAGGGCTCTGTGTACCACTCCGACCTCTTCGCTATGATCGGTGAGTCAGCCCTTGACTCAAGGACGCTGCTACATGTGGAGCACTCAGCTGTAGAGAGCTGGTTCTTCCTGTGTCCCTGGGAAAAAATGAAACCAGGATATGGAACTAAGGAGCTCTGTATCCCAGAGGTCTTTCACCTTTCAGAGTTACTCAGTTCCCTTCATCAGTGGATGGGCTGAGATAGTGCTTGGGAAAACAAGGATACATTTTCCTTCTCTGTGGTAGCCCTTCCTGATGCTGGTCGCATCATGTGGGGTGCAGCTCCGGGGCAGCAGGACTGTAGGATTTAATTTCACCGTGTGCAGAAAGATGTTTAGAGGATTTTTTTTTCCAGTCCCTGTATTCTCACTTTTCCCCTTCTCTTGCTTGTCCCATCCTCCCCATCCCACCAGGTACCTTGTACCTATGGATGTACTGGCCCAGTTTTAACTCAGCCATTTCTGATCACGGGGATGCCCAGCACCGCTCAGCCATTAACACATACTGCTCACTGGCTGCCTGTGTCCTCACCACCATGGCCTTCTCCAGCATGCTGCAGAAGAAGGGCAAGCTTGACATGGTAAGCTGGCAGCAAGCCCTGCAATGCCCAGGGGACTTATAATGAGGCTGATTGAGAGTCTAGGAAACGATTGGCACTTATCCTTTGCAGAACAGTTGCAGGGTTTCAGGGCATAATGGTGAAACCAGCATCCAGGCAGAAACTGAGATTATGTTGAACAAAAAAGTGGGAAATGTGTCTTGCAGTGCTTGAGGAGTGGGGTGATGCCCTGCATTGCAGTGGACCCAAGTCACAGCAGGAACTGGACTTGCTTTGCCCAGAGCTGGGCGCGTTGCAGAGCCGTGTTTGGCAGCACTCTCCAGCAAGCAGGGCCTGTGCAGCAGCTCGTGAGCAATCGGGGGGCTGACTTGTGCGTGTTAGGTGTGTGGGTGACATGTCTTTGTGACAGCAGAGCTTGCGTGACACACGGGTGAGACAATTTCCATCTCATCGCAACTCCCCACCCAGATCTGTGGATGCAAAGAACGTGTGTGGTGCAGGGAGTGGGAGTCTATGTGCACCTGTGCTACAGACAGAAACTGCCTGCTCTTCTCTTGTTTTTTCACGACCAAGCAGGAAAATGGGCCCTGATGTTTACTCTGGAGACACTTTCAGAGCTGATTCTTCTGCTTTGCCATTTGCACCATGCCTGAGCAATTACAATCTCCCTGAGATGCCAAGACAGGGCGGTTACTCCTGCAGGTTCACATCCAGAACGCCACGCTGGCGGGCGGCGTGGCCGTGGGCACCAGCGCGGAGATGATGCTGACTCCATACGGCTCCCTCATTGTCGGGTCCATCTCTGGCATCGTGTCCACAGTGGGGTATGTCTACTTCACGGTGAGTGCTGCTCAAGGGGTCTGCAGCCCTGGTCTGGCTGAGGAGACCAGAAATGGATTCACTTCCATTTGAGGATTCCTGTTTCCCAGAATCCCTTATGAGATGCACTTCTGACTCTATTACTGCCCCAAAATGCTCAGGAAGATGCAGACTCCCAAGAGGAGAGTGTTTGGAGGAAATTTTATTATTTCATCTTGATCTTGGCTCACATCTTTGTCTACAAGCCCTTAGCACTTTAATGGGACACAATATCACTCTTCCTTCTCTGCTTATCCTCTGTGGAAGGAACTAATCCTTTCCAGGGCCGTGTTCATCTCCCTGATCTCTCTCTACTTCCCTCTCCCTCAGCCTTTTTTGGAGTCTAGGTTGCACATTCAGGACACATGTGGCATCCACAACCTCCACGCCATGCCAGGCCTTATTGGTGGCATTGTGGGGGCCATCACAGCAGCTGCAGCTACAGAGGATGTATATGGAAAGGAAGGGTAAGACAGCTTGAAAATCTTCTCTGAGAATACATTGGGCTGGGAGCAAGGAGCATTTAAAAGTCTTTGTTAATTGTTGAGTTGCCCCTAAAAAAACATGAGGTGCAATGAGTGTCTTGGACTTACTGAAGTGTGAAAGCCTCATCTCTTGCCTCTTCTTGTAGCTTCAAAAAGTGAGCCACAGTCCTGCTGCTTGGCATTATTCTGAGCCACAACGGGTAGGGAA
The DNA here is from genome assembly GCF_003945725.1 of Corapipo altera. Classification (NCBI taxonomy): domain Eukaryota; kingdom Metazoa; phylum Chordata; class Aves; order Passeriformes; family Pipridae; genus Corapipo; species Corapipo altera. The sequence goes on along the minus strand of NW_020884889.1, from coordinate 6,927,638 downwards.
GTGTTCCTCCCTCCCCCCTGTGTTGTTTTGGAGGGTCAGGTACAGCTGAAGGTCTGAAATACAAAGGGCATGTTTATATTTTGTGGTCCTCCTAGGTAAAGGTTTGCCAGGGGCCCGAGTAGAAGGAAATGAGCAGTGTTTTGGTCATTGCAACACTCTCCTGGTCCGTTGCAGGGGAGGGATGGGGCTAGGGAGGAGTACCCGAGGGAGCAGAGAACACGTCTCCTTGCCAGGAGCAATCCTCGCCGTTTCTGCCCTCGGCAGGTTCATCAAGGCGTTTGACTTCACTGGCGTGTACCAGACGCGGACACCCAGTGTCCAAGGAGGGTTCCAGGCGGCCGGGATTGTGGTGTCTCTGCTGATGGCGTTTGTCGGGGGGGCCATTGTGGGTAAGCCAAAGGGGAGAGTTGTGCCCGCCTGCGGCTAAAACGGAGGCATCCACGTGCTCCTGCCCATGGCTGGATGCGCCCGGGGCGGGGGACGGCACCGAGCACCGTGCCAGGGCTGCGTTTGCCCCCTTGGGTGGACCATACGCATCCCGCCTGCATCCCCCCGGCATCACGGCCCCCTGCCCACCGCCCTGCCCGCCTCCTTCCAGGGGGCATCCTGAAGCTGCCCATCTGGGGGGACGCCGCCGCCGAGAACTGCTTCGAGGACGAGGTTTACTGGGAGGTGAGGGGGGTCCTGGGCGGGAGCGGGGCGGGGGGCACGAGATGGCGCTGTCGGCCCGCGGCCCGGCCCGGGGGGCTCAGGGGGCTCTGCCGCGCCGCAGGTGCCGGAGGACGAGGAGAGCGACGTGTACCACATGCACAACCCCGACAAACCCGCCTCGCCCTGAGCCGCCCCCGCCCCCGCCCCGCTCCTTCCCCGCCGCAGGACCGCGGGCCCCGCTCCGGGGCCGAAGGCTCGTTTACTCCCCGTGACGACGAGGGCTCTGCCCTACTCTCCTGCTTTTGTAACGCGCTGTTGTGGATAAAATAAAGACGTCTTCTTCTTTCCAGGCCTGTACTCCCGTGTGCCAGCGGCAGAGCGGGATGGGATGTCGCTCAGGCTCCTTCTCTCCCACCAGCGGTACAGGGCAGCTGCCGGGAGAGCTCTGGGCTGCCGGGGGCAAAAAGGAGGCGCTGGGACACTCCTGACACCTGGGAGCCAAAGTGGAGGCATGAACGATGGCAATACAGGCTGGGGGTATTAGTTACATGATGTATTAGATAGTGCAGGCTGGGGAGATGCCAGGGTTAGGACCTGACACCTTAAGATAGTGGTCCTGAAGGTGTCCGTGGCAGGGGCTGAGCCCCTGTGAGAAGCACAGGCCAGGCTGGTGCTTTTTGGGGAGGGGGTGCTGGGGTGCAGCAGCTGTCCCTGTGCTCATCTAGCCATACACAGCGTGGGTGAAGGCAGCTGTGAGTCTGTCTACACTCCTACCTGTCTCTACCATCACCTTCCCTTGACCTGTTCTACTGAGGCTTCCATCAGCTCCTTGGGAACCTTGTTTGCGCATGCAGTGTAGGATGGCAAGACCCTTTCCCTCTTTTTGGTTTCACTCATTTCTTCCCATGTCATCAGACAGCTCCTTACGCTTATTGGTGCTATATCATATGTATATAACTGCAAGAGTCCAAAGCCAGAGCATGGTGTCCCTCTTAGCTGGACTATCAGGCTTCAACCAGAGCTGGAGAAAACAGGAATGAAAATTAGGCCTAAAATCTTCATGTTTTCCTGGTTGATTTAATGTGAGGAGCAGGAAAGGAAAAGAGCGAGGAGGGGGGGAAAAGGAGGTAGGAGGGCTGATAGGTCTCTTCACTGCATCTAGCTGTAATTCTCACACCTGAGGGGGGGAGTCAAAAGTAGCTATTCACATCCCCTTGGGATATGACACCCTCATTTTCCATGCTGGGTAAAGACAAAAACCCTTTACAACATGTTTCTGGAATTTGTCAGCGGCTGCCAGCAGCAGCATGTTAATTAAATGTCGGCAAAGATGGAAGCAAGAGGCTCTGCTCTAATTGGGCACTTTGCTTGGTGGAGCTGAAAAACATTGTGACAGAGGAGGAGGTGCCAAAACACTGTGTTCCCCCGCCATGGCGCGGGGACGGGGACAGCCAGGCACGGGAGATGCTCTCGTCTGAACACCCGTTGCCTCTGTTTGGCCTGAAACAACCTCACCATTGAAAAAAAGAAGAGTAATACAGGACCTAAAATCCTCCATAGGATTGGTCTCAACCATGACAGTAGCGTGGGACGCAGGGAAGCAGTTGCTTGGCTCAGGGGACATTCAGAAGTATCATAGCTGGGCCATCAGGAGCCCCAGCCCACTTGCCAGCAAGTGGTATATTGTACCTTTTTTTGTGATGGCAAAGGCAGGGCTACCAGGGGTTAGAAATGGCCTCTGGAGAATGATCCCTGCAGAGGCTGAAGCATACATTGTGCTACATCCTTTACCCAGGACAGGGGTGGGAAAATGAAGGGCAATTCCTGATTTCCCTGTGCTAGGATCTGCTGAAGGAAGGAGATCACCTCCCAGCCTCTTTGCACTGGGGAAAGAATGTAAACAGCCATTTTCTGTTCACAGCTTCATTCAGAGAACCCATCAGAAACCACCACAGGGGTGTTTACTGACAGGCACCATAGACAATCTCATTTCAAAAAGAGAGTCCTAAACTTTTTGCCCCGAGCCGCAAAATTTGAAAGCAGAAGCAGACCTGTTGGGAACTGTGTCGCTGGACCAGTGTCCCTCTGTCCTACCCTTTTGAGTTCTATCCATGTCCCAGATAAGCAGTCATCCAGCTGTGTGTCCCTATGCCCTCCGATCTTCCTTCCCAGCAGCTTGGCCATGAGGATCAGCAATGGCAAAGAATGGGTGACCCTCATTGCTTTAGTGAGGTGGCCAGGCCACATCTCTGGTGAGGCAGGTCTGTGAGCACCGGGAGATGGTCCTGCCCCATGTGCACGTGCTGAAAGAAGAAGCCCCGACCCAGCTCCCTGTCCCTCTGGGCTCTGCCTCCTCCTCGTGGGAAGACACCTCAATCACCCAGGCTGCTGGGCAGCGAAGCGTTTTATTGCCCGTGCTCTTGTGGGGCTCAGTCTGGTCTCAGTACCTAAATCACTCGCTGGGGCTGGCCTTGCAGTTTTAATTCTCTGGCAAACAATGCCAGGGTCGGACTGGCGTGTTTGAAGTGCGGTCGTGGCCCCGGCGGTGGATGGAGGGTTTCTCAACAGGGGAGCGTGGAGAGCAGAGGATTGGGCTGCTCAGGCAGGCAGGAGAATGTGTGAGAAAGGGGCTGTCGATACTCGCAGGGATTAGGTGGTACAAATTGGCTGGGAAGCACCGGAGGCATTGACCAAAGTTGTCCTGGGGCAGGTTCCCATGGGGGGGGTGGCTGAAACAACCTTCCTTCAAGGAGGTTGGAAGGCCCAGCCTGGCTGCTAATCCCCTGGGATCTGCGGGGCACAGAGCAGAAAAGAGGTTAAAAAAAAGGGAAAATCTCATGTAAAGGTGGTGGTTTCCCCAAGGGGATGATGTTAGAGAGAGCGGGAAGGGGGCGGGGAGTGAGGGGGGAACAGCATCATTTAATCCCGCTTTTAATAGGCAGGTGGTGGGCTTTGCTCGCACTCCTGCTCCTGCGAGCTGCTGCAGAGATTTTGGCAGAAGGCCTTTGCTCACCTCTTCTGTTCCCCACTCCTGTGCCTCTGCAGAGGGGCCCCATCTGTGGGCCTGCCCGGGAGAAGGTGGGGTTGCATGCTTACATCTGTGCCCACGTGTGTGTTGGTGTGTGTGGGTGCAGGTACACGATGCACACACTGGGTTTGGGCTGGAATGGGCTCACTGCACACCCCAGGTGTTGGCCATGGTGTATCTGATGCTGGCATACCCTGTGTCCCCATGATCCATGCCCTGTGTCCCCATGGCCATGCCTTCAGCCTTCTTGACCCTGTACAACCGGCGCACTGAAATGCTCGCTGCCGATGTCGCTGTCGATGTTGGTGTGTTGTTGGCCACAGTGCCGGTGTGCACATCCATCTACCTTTGCCATGCACATCCATCTACCTTTGCCATGCACATCCATCTACCTTTGCTGTGCCCTTCCCACCACCTTTGCACTGGAGTGAGCGCATACATGTCCGACCCGGTGTGTCCACACCTGCCTGAGCACCGCTCCAGCCCCTTCTGAGGGAGTGCTGTAAATTGTAATCAGATTAGGGCAGCCGGTCGCTTAGGGCCCTTGAAAAGGGCATACGTCCCCTCATCAGTACCTAGCATTGAGTCGCACAAAGGGTCTAAGTAACTCGGCAGGGGTCGGGCCCTCTGGAGCGCAGGGGAGGGGGCTCGTCTTTCTTTTCTCTCTGTCCCTTGTAATTATGTCAATTTGCTAGCCAAATTGTTTGCTTGAGTGGACAGTGGGGGCTTGCCCCCCTTCACGCCTCCCCCCCACCCCTAACCCCATTCATGTGCTAATGTGGGAAGGAGCATGGCCTCCTGACTTCGGGAGGTGGCCGTCAAGGAGCAAAGCACAGGGGGACACGGGCTAGGAGAGCCCCTCATTTACGTGCCCATGGATGCCCTGGCCTTGCAGCCCAGATGAACAGGGTACTCCTATTTGGTTTAGCCCACAGCAGGGTGTGCAACACCGAGCCAGCCCCAGCCAACCCTTTTTTTTTCTGGCCGTCTCTCACCTGTGCCACATGCCTGCTCAGGCCAGCGCATCCCCAGGGCCAGGAGCCTTGCCGCTGCACAGCGGTTTTCCCGGCACACCTCCCCACCCGCGCACCTCCCAGCATTTGCATATATTCTGCCTGCAAATCCTTGTCAAGGGGACCCTCTTTATTGCCTGTATAGATCACAGGGTGTTAGTTAAGGGGCTTCTTTGTATTGCCTCAGACAGCTGGGGTCATCAAAAGTCCTGTGGTGGGAAGGAGAGACAGGAGGAGGGGGGAAGCCCTGACAATACGGACTGAAGGATTAAAGAAGCATATAAAGTTCCTATTGAGTGAGACAAGAGGCTGTTCACTCCCAAGATTGACAGCAACCAGGAGGCGATTCCCAACACAATGTCCAATTAATTCTCTACCCTCTTCGCTGCCTTCTCCTCCCTCCCTCCTCTGCTGGGCTGGGGCATGAGCAGGGAAGGGCTGAAGCTAAGATCCTCAAGAAGGTAATTAATTATTCCTGACTGAGAGGAGCTTGCCAGGGTGCAGGCCAGTCCCCAGGCTTGCTGGGAATCCATCCCCCTCCCACAGGCTACCATCAGTTTGGGCCACTTTGGGATAGTTTTCCTTTCTATCACAGGCAGAGCTGTCCCACCAAAGGTCCATGTCCATAGCAGGTCCTGGACGATAACCATGGCTACTGCTGAGCCCAGAAGAGGCAGATTTAGGGCTAAAGCCAGGCTGGCAGTGGAATGTAGCAGGACAAGGCAGCAGCAGCAGGAGATCTAGGGAGCAGGGGAAGGTGCATGGCCAGGATGTATGGGCATGCAGAGCCTCTGGGGAAAGGCAGAGCAGCATGTGCCAGGCCTGGGGATCACTGCATGTGCAGTGGCAATGGTTAAAGCAGCTCTACCTACCCTGTAGGGAGAAGCAGGCTCCTGGCAATAAGGGTGCATTGCCACTGTCCCCTGGGCTGGCCACCCACACCTGTCCTAGTGCTGGGCATAACAGGACATGTAGGAGATATTGGTGAGTGTACTCCTACCTCATCTTCTAGCTGCATCTCTTTGTTGTACCCCCACATAGAGGAGAGGAATCTGGGTCACCGTGTGAAATTCCTGCAAACCACTGAGTACAAACTGCTTGATTTGTCTGGTTGGGTTTTCCCCTCAGCCCAGAGGGAGGAAAACACCTTTTGCCGAGTTGGCCATCTTTTTCTTAGTACTGTCTGTGGTAACGAGGCTCCCAGACATGAGTGGCAAATGTCCTTCAACAGTGACAAACATCCCCAAACCACCTAACTTGGGAGAAAAAGCCATGCAACTAGGACAGCCCATTCTCACTGCAGGGACATTTTGGTCAGCCCATCTTCTCTGTTCCTACAGCTCAGCACTGACCCCTTCCCCTCTGCCACGTCTGTCCACGGCTCTGAGAATGCCCTGGTCAGCACAGGGTGGGGGGACAAATGCTGAGCAGGAGATGGCCTCAGGATGCCGGCATGGGGCTGCCGGCGGCTCGGCATCTCCTGCCCGCTCCCTCCCGCCGCACACGCTCCCAGTGAAGTTGTTTGAAAGTCTTCCGGCAGTTTTCGCGGCCAGGAATAACAGATTAGCCATGATCTGATCAGCCCAGTATCTAAGCTGTATTCTCCCTGCTGACAAGTATTTGAAAGAGGGGAGGGGCCACTTTCAGCCCAACGATGAATCTTTCACCGACAAGAAAAGACCCTTTTTTCTCCCCGCCGGCCGCGGGCTGCTCCGTGTCCTGTTGCTAAGTGAGACCCGGGGCTGCCGCTTGCACGCGGCCGGCTCCAGCGGAGCCCTCGGGTTAGCAGGATCAGGATATTCACACCAGACATCTTGTTTTTCAGGGAGGGTGTTTCTTTTCTCACCCGCCTTTGGCTGGCAGATAACAGCTCGCTGGCGAGACCTGGGGTTGCCCCCACCGAGGCAGCTTGCCCTGGGAGGAGAGGGAGGGTGCAGAAGCTGTTGGAGGGCAGACTGGTGAGCTGGGCTCAGGTACTCAGCCCTGAATGTCCAGGGTTTCTTGCCGCACATGGGGGTGTTCCTATCTGGGCTGCAGAATGGCAGCCACCCCACAGCCCCCATGTCCTGGTGGGCTGGGGCACAGCAGAACCTTGGGGATGTGGCCTTGGAGGATGCTTGGTGCTGGTGGCCAAGAAAAAGTCTTGTGCAGGGGTGAGTCTGGGCATGGTCTTGCAGGGGGCATGTGGCAGAAGAAACAGGAGGATGATCTCCGGGCTTGGGACAGTTTATGGTCCCTGCAACTTCACTCTGTTCCAGAGCATCTTCTTCCCCAGTCAGCGCCAGTCGGAGCAAATGACCCTGAGAGAAAGAAGGGAAATCACTAAAACAAAGGCTTTCCAGGCTATTTCTGGAGCTGCCAGCATGAGGTGCCCTCGCCTAAGACATGGTGCTCACATCTCCCTCCTCCTGCACAGCAGCAGTCAGTGCAGGCAGGACTGCAGGCTGCCAGGGCCTGAGCTGGCACCTTCCTATAGCCCTGCCTGTCCTGCCTGCCCTCCCTCGCAGGCAGGGTGCTGTGGGGGAAGAAGGCAGCTCTCCTTCGTGCGTGTACCCCTCCAGTGACTCTCTAGTGCTGATGCCGAACCTCCCTCACCAGCTCCAAGCAAAGGCATCCCTGAGTATTACAGATGAATGTCAGCTCAGGCTCTTTGTGAGCAGCCCTGCACAGGAAATCTCCCTCTCCACTGCTGTAGGCAGCCTGGAGAAATCCCCTCATCCCTACCTCAGCCTAGAAGTCTCTCTTGACTCCAGACTCCTGTGAGCCCCTGATATCCTGACAGAGAGAGGTGACCAGGGTTAATTTCACTGACATACAGGACTGTGCAGAGAGGTCGTTGCCTTTTCCATGTGACAGATAAACCACTCTGGCACAGCACTACAATGGCTTCATCCCCACGGCCATGCCTTGTGCCCAGCTGGTATTAAAAAAAAAAACAGGGAAAGATGCCAGAGGGGCTGCAAAAGTTACTGCTGCTTTGAGCAACACTAAAAGGAAAGAAACCCTGAGCCTCTGGGTTTGAAACACAAAAGGCCGGATCTGTGGCTGTGATACAGCTCCTTTCTGGAGCTTCAGCAACACAAAGCAGCTGAAAAACTGGCTTCTCTGGCCCAGTGAGCTCTCCTCCGGTTTATAGAGGGTCACTCAGTGGCTGAAGGGGCAGCACCAGTACTGATGTCATGGCCACATCCAGCACCATGGGCAATGGGACAGGATTCCCAGTGCCCAGAGGTTGCCCTGAGTCACATCAGAGGCATGATGACTTTCTCCAGTCTTCTCATAAATAAGAGTACCCACCTTTGGCATTCTGAGGGAAGGTGGTGTTATGGTGCAGGTGCTCTGTCAGTTTGTGCTTGCTGTGGAGAGCAGTGGCTGTGTGGGCTGCTTGCCATGCTTGGTACCCACCCCAAATAAATCCCTCCCAGCCAAAAGCTTCTGAAGGATATGCTCAAATCTCTCTAGGCTTGAGCCAGTAAATCACAGGCAGGGTCTGCTGACCTCTGAGACCCTCACACAGTCCTACCTGTCCAACTAGCTCTCACTGTCACCAGTGGCTCTTGGGTAGTCTGGCAGGGGCAAGCTCCCAGCTTTGGGACCTTAACACTCCCCTGGTACTTCAGGCCAGATTTCTCACTCTTTTTATGTGTCCCTGCCAGCCATGAGTCATGTTCTCCACTGCACAGACAGGTCTCCTGCCTTGCTCTGCAGCCAGGCAGGAGGGGGGATTGGAGCACAACACCCTTCATTCTCTCCTGGGGAAGGCTGAAGGACTGTTAACATACATCTTTAAGTTTCCTGGCCCACTGCTTGGTTAAACCTGCAAATGACCTCTGTTTCTCTTGGATAAACCGTCCAACTCATTCACTTTATCATCTGCAGTATGATGACCCACTGCTCACGCCAGGGACACAAAGACCCGTGTTTGGCTGTCACTGACCTTCACACCATCATGGCACCAACCAGGTTTTCGGGAGCTCAATGTGCTACAAAAAGCAAGTCCCCAGCATCAAAATTAATTGCTCCTGACTTCATTCCTTTTGTCTCATTTGTTTCTCCTGGCTTTGCCTCCAAGCTTTGGCTTTGTCTTGGCTTGTGCTTGGCAGGTGCTGGAAGGTGCCTTGTGGGTGAGAGCAGGAACATCCCACTTGGCTGCAATTTTCTCTGGGGAATCTTGAACCACTAAAACCAATTTGCTCTAACTCTGGGTAGTCTCTACATTGAAAATGCTCTATAAAACCCTCCTCTGGGAAGGATGTGGTCTGCAGAGAGACCTGACTGTCCTTGATGGTCTGATCATCAACAGGAGAGCACAGGGGCTGTTCCACGGCCGGGGACTGAGCAACACCATGTCTTCTTGAGGAAGAAAGGAAAATTTGCCTTCAAGAACTAGTCAGTAAAACCTGAACTGAGAATTCATGTCCCAGTGCTGAAATAAACCATTGTGCAGCAAAGAATAGTACACAATGTAAGCACTCAGGAAAGAAGAAAATAATTTTATCCTGATTTCTAATGTCTTCCTGACTTGTGAGCACCCTTCCGTACTCACACATGTCAGCAGAACACCACGGAGATATATTTATATGAAAATCTGGCTGTCTCCACAGCTATCTATAGCATTCCTTCCCATGTCCTTAGCTCCATACTACGGCTATGGACTCTGTTTGGTTCCAGTGCCTGGAACATCCTTGTGCAAAGGGACAGTGTCAGCACCCTGTGTCCAAAGGGAACCAAAATAAAGAGTCATCGTGGGACCAAAACAGTAGCTGGGATGGTTTGGGGGCACACAGGGCTCCTCAAGCATTGCAGCATCCTTTTCTGGGGTGCTGCCAGTGGGGAAGGGGGTCCTGCCACGGCCTCCATGCAGACAAGGGCCCCCGCTCAGAAAGAAGTGGCGACACATCAGTATGCAGAAGTGGTCGCTGCTCGCCAATAAATTAGCATAAACCACTCTAGGAGGTAAATAGACATACAAGGCGCCAGTGTGTGCAGCGTGGGCTGCGGCTTTGTCTCAGCCCCACTATTGTCACGGCCCCTGCTGCACACTGACCGAGTGGGGCCGGTGTGGTGGGCTCTTACACTTTTGACTGCTGGATAAAAGGGGGGAACATAAAGAGAGGGGAGAACTTTTTTTTGGGTTTTTTTATAAGTCCAGACGAAGTTACAGACGTCTGTTAAACGTCAATTACAGCTGAATAAAGACGTCTGCTTGAGGCTTAGTTATGGCTCCTTTCAGCCACCGAGATTTTTCCAGGGCTGGCCCGGGATGCCTTCGGCAACCTAATTTGGAGATTGTAACTCTATAAACAGGCTCTGGCATTAATGAAGGCTGGTGAAAATGCAAATGACGGCATGGAGGGGTCTTGAGTACAGGACGGGGTCCTGTGCCTTGCAACACGGGGCAGGGAGTAAAAAGAGGAAAGTAAAGGAGAGGAAGAAAGGGTCCATGAAGAGGAGTGGGGATCCATAAATAGAGAGCTTGATGGGGTTTGCTGACTTTCCTCCTGTCGCTCTGGGAATCTGGTCCCATCATCTGTTAACCCTCTGGTTAACCCTTGTGGTGCTCCTGGCCATACAAATCTGGTTGCCTATGTTTTTCCCTGCAAGACCAAAGCCCAAATACCCACAAACCAGGCATTTAATGCTTTAAAATCCTGGAGAATCCCTGGATGTTTTGGGGAGTCCAGACTAGATAAGAGAGGGTGTCAGAACAGTGTGGAGTCTGCAAGGAATCATTCCTTTTCGAAGAATGGCTCATGTTCTCCATGGCTTCCTGTTGCTTAATATGCATTTTGTTGATGTCTCCTTTTGTCACAGGGAAAAGGCCCCTCACCCCTCTAGCTGAGTGAGAGGGGAATGAAGCCCCAGGTCAGTTTTCCACACCATTAAAAGGCATCCCGGTGACAATAAAGACCAAAACACTCTTCAGACTGGAAAAGGAACCTGGGGACCTCCTTCCCCCTTGGATTCATCCATGTCAAGAGGCCGAGGGCAGAGGGATGGAACTCTCTTTGGCCTCATTAGCAATACTGCATCGTGTCCTGGGACAAGTCAGCAACTGGTGAGGAGAACCAGGTCCTATCATATAGCCATGTCATAGCCAGATGTTGAAACCCAGAATATAAGGAATAAGCCTGAAAATCAGAGTGGAAACAGCACTGATGCTGAAGGCAAATTGTGTCTGATGTGTACTATAGAGGAGGTTCACTCCTCACTCCCCTGGCCCATGGAACATCCTTTCCATGCTCTGTCCTGGGGCTCAGTGCTGTGCTGAGCCATGCAGTGACTGTAGGATTGATGATCCAAAGGAGCTCCAGTCTCCCTCCTTTCCTCAGATCTTCTGGAGATCTTCTATTTTGGAAATGTTTGAGAAGAGGGCTAAGGATTTTAGGGATCACAGTAACAAAGGAAGGCCCTTCCCATTCCTCTTCTTTGGGAAAGCATTTTCTTCTCACATTTCCACTCTGTGGGGAGCATCCTCTTCCCATTCCAGCCTCTCTTTTTTTCTTCTCTATTATTCCCTTTCCCCCATCTCACATTGGTAAGACACTTCCCTCTCTCCTCTCTATTTTCATATCAGAAAAATCAAACTGGGAGAGAGACACAGAAACTCTAAAGACACTCCACAACCCCCACACACCCCATTTTCCTTGGAGAAACTGTGTATATTGTACTAAATTCAGCAGACTCAGAGTACTAGGTTCTTCCTCAGTTCACAAGGTTGGGAGTTGCGGTCCCATCCACCTCACAGACCTGCATGGGACTGGCTTGAGGGGTGATAGTAAGGAGGATTTATTGCAGAACATTGAAACATCAGAAATGTGCATTCCAGGTTCTTCCCCTTTGGGCATGATCAGGAAGGAGCCTACCCTTCCCAAGCCATTATCCTGACGCTGCTGGGGACTGAAAAAAGATGTATTTTCCATCCACCCGTAGTTTCACCACAGTGGCCTGAAAAACCAACAGCATGCTTCTAGAAAACACCTGAAAGATTCCCTTCAACCTAAAGAGCATCTACAGGATAGATTTAGGCCAGAAGACCTTCTTCTGTTTGTGGTTTCTACATAGTTGAGCAGTTTTCCTGCTGAAGCATCCTGAGAAACCCCTAGTTGGTCCTTGGGAAGTGTGAATGAGGTGATGTGCTGAGGCTGTGGGGACCCCTTGCAGGGAGGTGGCACATGCTCATGGGTGTCTTCTGCAGAATTTTATTTTTTGCAGGGGGATGTGGTTCCTAGCAAAGCCAAGGGAAGGACAGGAGGGTGCAGCCTCAGAGGGCTGCAAACGCTGGCTTAGATAGAGATGCAGAGCAGCAGTACCTGAACAGGCATCTGGTTTTATGGGCTGGACTGGGATTGCTGGCTCTCCAAGGCATCTGGCTGATGTTACTGTGCATTCACATCCTTTCACCTTTCACCTGGGAAGAGGTGTACCAGGCAGCTTTTTGGGAAGCTGACTGTACTTCCAAGGAAAGGAAGGTCAGACTTTGCACTGAAAAAGTATCACTGAGCCCAGAAACCAAGAGACAACAGAAGCAGAAGGAATGGAAGTAGGAAGGAGGATGGAGATGAGAGGATAAAAAGGGGGGATGTGAATCAGGGCACAGAGCCAGCCTGGCGGACAACGCCCAGGGCTTCCCAAAAAGAAAAAAAAAAAAAAAAAAAAAAAAAAAAGAGGATGGGGTGGACCAGCGACAGCTGGAAGATTTAATTGCTCCTCTCCACAGACCTGCTCGGCTCCCTCCCTCTCAGATCTGCATTTCAATATGAGAGCAGCAGTAAGTGGGATGCCGCTGGAAGGGGTTAGAATGATTAATCATTTAAAAAGCAAGATCTTAATTACAGGGTGCAATTTTTGCTATTTAAGGAGTCCATTAGTTTCCAGAAAGGAAAAAAAATATATATATACTGCAGGTTATTCTCCTTTTGAAGAAAAGGGGAGGGGGGGGAAGAGGGGGGCCGTGGCACCCAGGCTGGCGTGGCCGCCCCTGCCTGGGCGAGGGCGTTGGTGTGCGAGGATGGCGAGGGGGAGGTGGTGTCATTTGTTCCCCGAGTGATATTTTTGAAGGGTGCTGGCTGCGAGCGTTCGCCGCGCTCAACCACGCGTTGGCACAATCTGTGCCGGAGCAGGCAGACGGCTTGTGCTCAGCCTCCCCCGGCACGGCTCCTCCTCCACCGGGAGCAAGGGGAGTATTCGGCCGCTGTCAGCGCCACTGACCCCTCGGCCAAAATAGCTCCCAAAGGATGTATTGTGGGGTAATTGCCGTGATAACATCTTGTCTGCTGGGAACCGGGCGGAGACCTCGGACGGCTTATCTTGCCCCCGGCTGGGACAGCTCCGACCACGCCGGGGGACTGCAGAGAGCCATGGGTCACAATGCTATCCCTGATGGGTGGCACGGGGCGTTGCGACACAAGGGGACACCAGCTCAGCTGATGCCCGGCCCGGCGGCTGCGGGCCCGGCCCCGTCTCTCTCCGCGCCGCAGCCTGGAGGGAGGTGACGGGGGTTAATCGCCCACCGCCTCCCCTCTGACCCCTCTGTGGGTTTTTCTCTTGTATGGTCATTTAGCCGTCCCCTGACACAAAAGGGAGCGATTAAACACAGCTCAGGCCCTTCATGCTTTAGTGGATTAATTTGCTGATCCCCCACGGATTAAAGGTCTCGACAGGATCAGCGGGAGCAGCGGGGCAGACCCCGGCGGGAGGAGGCCAGCGATAGTCCCGGGCAAGCCCCAGCCCGCAGCAATCTCCCTCTCCTGGGACCTCGCGGTGTCACCGAGCCGTGTCAGGGTTCAAGGCATCGGAAGCTTGCCTAAATACCGCACCCCCAACCCTCCTGCTCGCGTTGCCGACAGCCGAGGGATGCAGGGTCGCTATCTCACAGCTCGCTCCAGGGAGCAGAGCCTGTTCCTGTGCACCCACCAAAGGCGAATGGGGGCAGCGCGACCGGCTCTTCCAAAGGAAAGGGGGAACCGTGGCCACTTCGGGGGGCTACACCGCAATGAGGGGGGAGCGCCGTTGCCCTCCCCAGGCCTGCGGGAAGCAGAGATTGCATCTGCCTTTAATTACTCCCTCTCTGCATATCAGATGCTCGTGCACCTTCTGCACATGAATGCTGATTAATTGCAGGGTTAGGCTCCGAGGCAGGCCGGACCACATTATTTCTGATGTTTGCTCTTTTCACGAGGAGAATAAATGCCATGAATCCACAGTAATCAGTGGCTTTTAGCTTGTCACTCTTATGACACTCTTTACTTAGACCAGGAAATGGCAAATGTGGTGGAAATAAGAACTTTATTATCTTTTTTTTTTTCTTTTCTCCCAAAAGGGAGGTGTGTGGTGAGGAGGGGGAAGAACGTGGTAGGGGCATCTTGTGGCAAAGGGAGAAAGCAGCTCCATTTTCCTTGTGCCTGAGGAGCTGTGCTCTGCCCTGTTTCATGAGAGAGAGAAGAAAAGCAGCTACACCATCTTTGTGAAGTGAGGACGGGATGGTACATCAGGCTGGGGCTGTCCTGGAGCAGTGGTGGCACCCTGGGCACAGTAGGGCTGGAAGGCAGAGGGGTCTCTGCCACCCTCCATAGCACCTGTGGCCTTGCCTGAAATGCCAAGCTTAGCATGCACTGTATGGCCACATCCCAGGACAGATGTCCACGTGTGCTGCATCCAGTCTTGGAGACACAGCCCAACTAGAGAGGAGCAAGACCGGGGGAAAACCCAGAAGGATCATCTTAGAACGGGTTGGATAGGAAGGGACCTTAGAAATCATCTAGTTCCAGCGCCCTCATTCCAAGGATGCTGGGACTCCTGGCAGGAATGGGCTCTGTGAGATAAACGGCAGCATCCCATAGCATCTCCCACCACTCATCCCTCGCCTTCCCTCGCCAGCAAGCCCCGTTCTCCTCCCAGCAGAGCCCCATCGGCTCAGGTGGGAAACCCTTTCACCGCCTCCCTCAATGCCCTGCTACCGATCTCATTGCCACCGCTTAGCTCAGTGCGAGGGCAGCCCTCGGCTTTTCAGCAGCGAACATCTGGCGTGCGGCGGGCGGCTGGCCACCGGCCGCCCCGGCCCCCTCCCCGCGCCGCCCCGCCGGGGATGCCCGCAATTAGGCAGCCCCGAGCCCCTGGCCGTGGCCCCACTCAGGTGAGTGCCCGGTTCCGAGGATGGAGGTGTAATTAAGGTTAATCAGAGGGCCGGGGGTCAGGGTGGTGGTGGGGAGACCCAGCGAGCCTAATGGCGGCCGTAATTAGGCAGCTGTGGAGAAGCAGTTAATGAAGACGGGAACCGTTAATAAAGCTCTTCCTGAGCAGCCTTCTGGCCCGGGTAATTGAGGGATTTGCAAGTGCCATCTCCCCCTTAACCCTGTAATGAGCAGACCCATGGCAGCCCGCGTTAACCCTTCCAGGGACAGAGGCGGTGGCGGTGGGGCCATCGGCCGCTTTGCGGGGATGTGCCAGCAGGGCTGGGGTCGTGGGATGTGGGTTTGAGCATCTCTCCTTGCCACCGGGTCCCCAGGGCTTCCTCTGCCCTGTGGCTTCCCTGGGAGCCCTTTGAGCCATGCTCAAAGCGGCTGGCAGAGACTTTTCTCGCAGATGCTGTGGTTTCCCACGCCTGCCTCGGCATTATGCAATCCCCCCCCAGCCCTCGCCGCCCCCCCGGCCCCACCACCCACCAGCGCCGGGATGTCATCATCAGCCCAGGCCCTGGGAACCCACATTGTTAGCTTAGTAAATAGAGAAATCCCCACTCAAGCATTGCAAATGAGGGCAGAGGGGGAGCTGGGGAACCGCGCCGGCCACGGCGGGCCGCAGGGTCTCTCCCCTCTCTCTCTCTCTTTGAGTTGTCAGATGAATTCAGTGGTTAACAAAGAGCAAGGGAGGGAGCTGAGCTGCCGTCGCAGCTGGGCAGGGCGATAAGAGGAGGCAGGACTGCAATACCACCACTCCAGCGAGCAGCTTCGGCCCTGCAATACCTGCTGCAGGTGGGCAGGAGCCTGGTGTACCCCCGAGGCTGTGCTGGCCGTGTACCTGAGCATCAGTAACTCTGCACCCTGAGGCTTGTACTGCAACAGGGGGTGACGTTCCAGGGAGTGAGACAGCTGGGGAAAAGCAGAGGGGCCGGGGACACATCCCATCCTTACTTTGCTTCTCTTGCTGCTGGTTGTACCTTCATGGCTGCAATTTCCCAGGGAGTCCTGGGGACCCTGCTGAGCTATGGGGACCCTGCTGAGCTGTAGGGACCCACAGTACCCAAACACTTGTGAGCATCCTGAATGTGTCAGTAAGGAAGTGAGACAGATCAAAAGACACAGAAATGCTTTTATTTTGATCTGAAATAGAAAACAAGCACAAAGAGGCTGTTTTTACAGAGTGGTGATTCTGCTTCTCTGAATGGGGCATGAAAATTACTCAGTGAGTGGAGCATCCAGTGACCAGTGCCAGCTCTGGCAGCTGTGATGCTACTTTGGCTGTAACACAGTAAAGACTCTCTTGGCCCTACCAGGAGTTTTCCTTCATCTCTTAGCGGGGATCCTCCTGTTTCCCTCTAGTTCTGGGTTTCTGCACATGCAGGGAGGTGTTGAGAAGGGCACACCTCCCTGTGCAAGGTGCACAATGGCTGAGAGCTGCTGTACAAGTACATCCCACTTGTCATTAGTGTCTGGAGCCAGACTC
Organism: Corapipo altera; assembly: GCF_003945725.1. NCBI lineage: Eukaryota > Metazoa > Chordata > Aves > Passeriformes > Pipridae > Corapipo > Corapipo altera. The sequence goes on along the minus strand of NW_020884889.1, from coordinate 6,911,282 downwards.
CACGCTGACATCACTGCCTACCTGACTGCCTTGCAGCAGGTAGGGCAACTGGCAGGGTGGAGGTCTTTAAAATCTTTATTAAGATGTGGAGCTGTGGGTGTCCTTGACTTAGCCCAGAGCTGGAGAAGGTTGTGGTAATGTCTTGGGAGCTTTGCAGACTTTCTGGTGCAGTGAGTGGCGGTGCCGTTCCTGATGCCGAGCAGTGCTTGAGGTCCCACTGTCACCATGCCCACAGAGCTGCTGTCCACAGGAATCCCAAGGGTTGGCACAGCTGGAGGGTCAGGAGGAGCCATGAGCCCCTGGCTGGGACCGGACACCCAGAGGTGAGGGGGTGAGATGGAAGCACAGCTTCAGGGCTGTTCTCTCTCCTGACAAAAAGCTTTTGCTTTTTTCTGCATCTGTCACTGGATGGTCAGGGAACTCTGCCTAGAGGCCATGTTTTTCGAGGCCATGGTGACTTGTGAGGGGTTGGAAGATCTCGGTCTTTGGTTTCTAATGCTAACCTGGCTTCATTGAACTGTTCTGTTAAACTCTTCAAATTGTGTGTTTCTATTTTAATAACATGGTGAGGTTAAAATTAAAAAAAACGCCTTTCTGCAAGCGATAGCAAAAATGTTTCACTCTGTATCTCTGCCCCTGGTTTCTGCTGGTGCAGCTGGACTAACAGTGGATTCAGAAGCCTGGAGGGGCCCCTGAATTCCTGCCAGGGGGTTTGTCAGAGCACTGTCAGCTTGGTCACCGTAGTAACTTGTGCCATTGGCTTACCAGGACCAAATCCTTACCCCAGCATAAGCAAGGGTAACTGCTATTGCAATGAGGCAGCCAGAGGCAGAGCTGCTCTGATCCTGTACTGGGAGTGAACCCCACACTCTACCCTGTTTCAAGGGTTACAACTGGCATGTGGCACCACTGTACCAAGGGTGCCAACCCTGTGCCTGTCCCCAGGCAGGAACAGACAGGTGGGGAGCACACTAGCCCTTATCTTCAGGGCTTTCCAGGATGTCACGTGGTGCCGAAGCCTGAGGCTTGCTCACATTCCGACCTCTCCCCAAATCTCTTGGGCCTGGCTTAGGTCATCCTCTCCCACCAGATTTACTGCTGGTTATACTGGGGGGATTGGAAGAAGCCAAAACTTGCCCCCCCTAAGACAAACCCAAAAAGTGGACAGAAGTTTGTCCTACCCTGTACAACAGTGTGTGTGGAGGGGTGGGAAAGAAGATGCTGTGATGAGAGAGCAGCTCTCGGGTATTTAGGGTGGCCTTTTCTTTTTTTGAGGAGAGTGAATTCCTATTAAATCATAGATAAATAAAGGGGAGAAAAAGACTCAGAGGAAACCAAGTGGTCTTCAGTACCTGGTACCTGCTGGTGTTGAGCATCTCCAACATGACCTGGTAACAAATATATCCTCCCACCAATTATTTACCAGAAAACCTGCTTTGGCAGATCCCACATCAAATAAAACACATAGATTTTTCATGAGAAGGTTTATTTATTTTTTTTGGCTCTGTGTTCCATAAAACACATTTACTCAGTCACATACAAAATACATTTATCCAGTTTCTTTAAAACAAACAAAATAACCTCTCCTCTCCATCTGGCCCCTCTCTCTGCTCCTTTCTAGCCTGGTCTGCTTCCCTATTCCTCGCAATATGGAACATGACAGGGTATTTTCAATGCTATTTTTGTCCGTTGTGTCATAGCTTATATTTAAAATAGCATTTAAATCTGCCAAGTAGTGCGGTGTTTTAAACTGCTGTCAGACTGAATTTCTCCTCCTACATACCGCAGATTTCAGCTACGAGTTAAAGACAGCTGAGGGAAGCTTTTGAGGAAGGGGGGAGGTGGAGGTGGTTGGGGACCAGATTGTCTGCAGGTGTGAGGACAGTCAAAGGATATTAATAGGGTAAAGGGAGGCTAGAGGGGGGACACAGCCCCAAAGAAGACCAGGGAAGGTGCACATGGGAGTGAAATTGCCTTCCCAAAGGCAGGTCTCACTTGGGACAAAAGGCTGTGATGGTGGGACCAGGCATGTGCACCCAGAAGCTGTGAAAGTAGGAGGTCCCTGGTCTAAGGGCAAAATGAGTCCCCCTACTAGGGGGCATTTGCTCTGCATTTGCTCACCTTGCAGGTCCCAAAAATAGGGTTGACTGAGCCTTTAGTGAGAGAGCAGAGGAGGAGGTTGTGCTGCCTTGCTTGCATTGGGGTTTATTCTCCCTTTCTTCATCATTTATTTTTTGGGACACAGCTGACATCTGGAAAGCCCTGTGGTGAAGTAGTACAATCACGTCCATGGTCAATCCCTGGGAAAGGACCCGTTCCCCCTGTTAATGCCTGTGGGGATCTAAAAGTCTGCTGGTCCGTGCCTTTCCTACCATGAATAAATATAACAGACATCCCCAGCAGAGCTGGCTTGGTTGCAATCACATTAGAAACATCAGCCTAACCTCTCCAATTTGGCCAATTCAAACCCCCATGATCCCTCTGAAATCATCTCCCACTGGAGAAGGTGCTCCAGAAATGAGTCTTCTCTCACATCCGAGCCCAAACCACCTTTGCTTCCTATGTTCAACCTTCAGCCCTTTACTGTAGGTGTTGTTGTGCTCCCTTGGTGGCCAGTTGTCCCCTTCACATGTCCCACTCTACCCACGGAAACATCCCAGCAGCAGGATGGGTCCTGAGTGATATCTCCCATCCTCTCCCCCTTTGCTCTGCTCTGCCCCATGATCATCCTGCTTGCATGTCTGTGTCATAACAAGATGCATCACGTCATTTTGCTCCCAGTTCCTGGCACACAAACAGCACAGGGATTCCCAGGCTGTGGTCCCTGTCACTGCAGTCTCTGCCACCTTCCTTCCTTTTCCACTTGTCTGGGCTCAACTCCTTTCATGGTAATTGTGGATAGCACAGGAAGGACCAATGCAGGTGGGAGCAGCCTCATGCCAAGCCTGGTGGGCATGAGTCACCACCCTGCTGCAGAGGAGTTCAATATCTCTTCTTCCCCACGTCATTTTTGGCTGCAGTGGAGGTCTGGTGCAGCCCCACCAGAGCAGCTGATGTTCAGGAGGCGTCTCCTCCTGCACCCCTCTCTGCTGTAAGAGCTCCAGAGACAAGTAGTGTGAGGTCTCTCTGAGCACCTTGCACAGCCCTGCACCTTCCCCAGTGCCAAGGGGACCACACCAGGCCCTGATGGCCACTCGATCCTCTCCAGTGCCTGTAGGGATGGATGTTTCATGGTGTGCCCCCAGCCTGCAGGTGCCCCCCACTTTCCAAAGGGGGTTTGGATTTCTCTCCTGCAGCTGTCCAAGGCTCATTTCTTGCTCCATCTCTGCTGGTGTTTCACCCTCTCCTGGGACACGTGTGCCTGCCGTTGATATCTCCTACTCATCCTCTTCTGTCAACACCACCTAAGGAAGGGACAGATTTAATTTTTAGAAATGTGTTCTCTGTGTCAATAACTCCCCCTCGTCCTCTTCTGGGTGCTAGGGGTATCTGCTCACCCATCTTCTCCTTCCTGCTCCTCATGCAGATTTCACCCCTCTCTCCACCCTCTCTCCTTCACCTTTTTCACTTCTACCTGGAGTTTTCCATCTCTCACCCTTGTTCCCAGAGAGAGAGGTGACCCTTCCCACTTGCTATGTCATGCAGTGCCACATTCCTCGACTCATCCCTGTGCCAGCCCCAAAAACAGCTCTGCCACCCCTGGGACAGGATAGCAGAGGCATCTCCATTACACCCTACGGCTTGCTGGGCTAAGGCAGGACTAGCGTCAGGATCTCTTCCTTTGGGATCACCTCACACCTCCAGTTTGTTCCCATTCCCCAGCTCAGTTCAGGATAGGATGATGCACCATGAGTGGGGGTGCCTAGTTGGGTTTGGTTATTTGTTCCCCCAAAAGGCAAGGCTAGGGAAGGGGTACGGCGGGCTCCACGATTTCATCGTGGCGCGTTAATCAGCCGCATTAAAATTCCGAGACAGCTCCTGCCAAAGTGGCTGCGCGCCGTGCAAGGTGGCTGGGAAACGCCGGGAGCCGTGACAGGCAGGCGCAGGCAGACAAAGAGCTCGCTCCGTCACTCCGGGTCTGCTCCGGGAGGAGAAAACCAACACACGCGCACACACACACACACACACACACACTCCCCTCCACGCCACCACACAGCCCCACGCCGCCCGGCCACGCGGATGCCACCAGAGCCCACGGTGAGCAAGCGTGCAATGACCAGCGAGCCTGCCAGCATCCCAGCACCATCCCAGGGGGGATGTTTAAGCTGGTTGAGCAACCCGACTGACCCCACGGGTTTGCATGGTACCCATCACGGGGGACTGGCGTGTCACGGTGATGGGACCACCCCCTGCTCAGCCCCCGGCATCCCCTCCCTGCGTGCGTGGGGAGCGTGTGTCCCCGTGGGGCGTGAGCCCCCAGGACGAGGGTCCCCCCAAGCCTCACCAGAGCCCCTGCCAGCTGTAGTAATGCGTTTTGCCACAGGGTGCCACTATGGCAAAGCTGTAAGGCCGCCGGGCCCTCAGCCCTGTTGTGTAAGAATACCTGGCGTTACCCGTGTTACTCGTGGTTTCCTTCTTCCCCTCGGTTCCCTTCTCTCCCCATGCCCCCCGCAAGGAAACTGCGTCAAGAGCCCCCCAAATATTCATCCAAAGGGGACAGTGCTGCCAGGCGACCCCTGTGCTGCGGGACAGAAGAGGGGATGCTGGATCCCCTCTGAGTTGTCCTGAGAATGACACAGTGAGGACTGACACATCAACATGGCATTGCTCTGTCTCCAGCAGACCTTGCAGAGAGAAGAGACTCTGGAGGCTCTGTGGGACCATGTGCAGTGCCAGTGAGTGAGGGGGGTGCTGTGTAACCCAGATGTCCAGAAACAATGTGCCAACCCCACTCCTCTCCTGCATCTGGGGTGCTGGGCTCTGGGGATGTGGCTCCCCAATAAAGGGGGTCTGGCTCCATTGCTAGGAAGCAAGTAAAGGGCCTGGAGAGGCTACAACCATTTATCTCCTCCAGCTTTTCTGCAAGGATAGATCTGGCCAGACCTGTCCTCTCGCAGTTGGGCCTGTGAACTGCCTGCAGGAAAGGGGATGCTGCAACAGGGGCACCCCATCCCACCCCAAATAGCCAGCACTCTGGGAACAAGCAGACTAGGTCCTGCACCCTAAGTTTCTCACCTCCCTGGCACACTCCAGCCCCTTTCCTGCCTCTCCCCAAAGATGAGGAGATGCCACAGGGCAGCTCAGCCCTGCACCCATGCGAGGGGGACAGCACAGCTCAGCCCAGGGAATGGAGCTGATGAGAGCTACCCAGGATCAGTACACGAACATGAGATTTTTTAGGGTGAAGAGTGCTCTGCAAATGGCAGGCGGTGGGATCCTGTGTGCTGCATCTGCCGCGGGCGGAGAGAGAAAGAAGATTCGCTTCTTCCCTTGCTAATAAAGTCTGGCTGAAATGACACAGTATAATCAGTGTTTACCTGGGAGTTTACATATGGTTTGTTGTAATTATAGTTTCAATTCCTGCTTTTGCATTTTTTTTTTATTTTTTTTTTCCTAACATCTATTTTTCAATCAGTAAAAGTAAATACTATTTTCAGCCCAATGTAATTCTTCCACTCCCGTGGCCACAAACACAGCGAGGAGAGCGATTCCATTTGCGCGCTGTGCAATTGAGCAGAGAGAGGAGCCCGGCGGCTGTGGGGCATCAGCGAAGCCACGGCCGAGCAGGGACGTGGGGATGAGGGGACGAGACTGCCCTCCCCACCACCAGTCCCCCAGGGTCTCCACCCCACCTGGCAGGGCTACCTTTGCCGGTAAAAACCAGCACCAGGCCCAGACACTGCTTCCCATCGCATCGGCATCGTTAAAACCCTAAAGCTGCCTGGTCGGAGGCAGCAGGGAAGGGATAAGAGCCATTAGGTGAAGCATCATTTTTTTCAGGGCTGGCAAAGCTTTGTTCCAGCTTGGGGACTGAGTTGGCACTAAAAGCACTGTGATCCTCGAGATTTAATTTCAACCCCCTCCATTTTTGTGTGTGTGATTTATAACAAATCAAGGATGCTGGTGTCAGGTCCCCTTCTTCACCCAACTATTGTCACACACACACACACGCTGATTAAAACCACCCGGCCCCTGCCGGTTCCTCCTTGTCCATCCATCAGATGCTCTGGGGACAAACTTAGACATCCCACTCCTGGCCCACACCTCCACCCATGCATGTTCTGGTGCCCTGGGTTTTAAGCCAATATCGGGTATTAATTTGGTTTGCTCATATGCACATTAAATATATACAAATAAGTTTATTTTTGTCGTAACCTAAATCCTTGTCGAAATAATCAGGAGCTCTGTCTCAGGGAGGAATTGGGCATTGTTTGGATGCAGAATAAACATGTTGCCCTAGAGACACACAGAGGGTTTCTGCCTCGGCCACTCCAGTTGAATATTTGCTGGTTCAGACACCGTCTGAACTCGGTGCCAAGCAGAGCTGCTGCTGGACGCCAGTGGGCAGCTGGGCAATGGTGTCGAGAAGGGGATTGAGGAGGGGACCCTTCTCCTGCTGACAGGGTCTCAGCCCCCCAGGGGAATCAAGCTGAGGCCAGCAGCCCTGCCTGCACCCCACTACACCCTAGCATCCTTATCATCCTCATTTTGGGGTTAAAAAATAGGTGATGAGGGTGCTTCTCCTGGAGCTGTGTCCTCGGCCTCCACACTCCCACATGCCCTGCTGCCAGCTGGAGAAAATTTTTGTTTTTAACCATCCCCAAAAAGGGCTGTTTTCTCAACAACAGCACAAGGTAGCCTGAATATCCCAGGGACCAAAGGGGAATGTTTCAGAGAGGGGTTTGGGAGTGGACCCTTGCCCCCAAGACCCCAGCACAGCATGCAGGGAGCTGGGGCTGTGGCTGTGCGGGAGCGGAGCCTCCCTACAGCAGCCAGGGCTCCCCGGGCGTTTGGAGTTTGGCTGCACCAAAAAACGTCTGTCCCAAAGCACCGGCAGCGTTGGCCGATGAATTCCAGGGGGGCTGAGTTTGGGTTTTCCAAAGGTAGGAGGAAGGAGGGGGAATATTTGCTGGGTCAAGAAAAACATCCCTCTCCCACCGCTGCCTGACACTGAAAAGAAAATTAAAACCCAAGCAGTTTTAAAAAGATAAAATAAAACATTGTTTTATCTCTCACTTCCACAAAAAAAAAATCTCTTCTCACCAATCTCAAGCACGAATATATTTTGTTAGTACGTCTCTTGAAAGCCTACCACACTCAACCTTTTTCTCCCCAAATTAAGAATGAGCTGGTTTAAACTCTCACCCAAAATATTTATTGCAAGGAACAAAGATATTGGAATTGTGTCTAGCATTGGATTTCAATTCTGCCTTTCAGGCTTTTATCTTTTCAATCCAAATTTCAGTGACAATAATCCAATTTTGATTGACATTAAAATTATTTATTGTCACATTGTAGCTGTTTAATAAATTGTGCCTGCTTTATTTTTTGGCTTATAAATACTGTATCTTTACTACCTTGGTGCTTAATTCAAGGGAAGAAACCACTTCTGAAGGCAGGCAGCAAGAGTCTTAGCCCAGGCAAGATATAAAAATACCCTTTTACACACATGAACCTGAAGAAAGAGCTGATTCCACCTTTTTACTAATTTATATATTTTAAGTCTCTCTGGTTTATACAATTTTGCTTTATTTTCCAATGGCAAAATATGCTCCCATGAGCTACATGTAAAATAAAGATTATTTTAATCTCCTTTCAGATACAGAACAATTATTTGTCAGGAACATTTAAAAAATCAGGAAAACAATTCATGACATTTTCGTGATCCAGATTTGAGAGATTTTTCACCATTCTGGGAGTGAGTTCATAAAAAAAAAAAAAAAAAAAAAAAGAAAAAAATTAAAACAAAGCCAGGCGACATCCATTTCAGAGTGCCATTAAAATCTGGGTCGCGTTGCAAATGATTTTCTTTTTTTTTTTTTAATTTCCACAAATTACTGAAAGTTAAAAGAACCATCATCCCATTTTACTATTGAAAAAAAAAAGAAAAAAAGAGAGAGAGATGGAAAATTAAAAAATAACATAGAAAAATGTAGCCGTTTTAGAATAAACCAAAAGCAGTTCCTTGGTAGAAATATTTCCCTGGGTGGAAGATTTCAAGCCTGTGTCCCAGAGATGCATTTTGCTGGTGGGGGAACTGCCTTTTTGCACTGGGTACCAGGGGTTGCTGAGGGGTGCGGGAGGATGCCAGTGCCCAGGGATGCTCTAGGGACACAGCATCTCACTCCATGCTTGCAGCAGGCAGAGGAGGCTTTTTACCCACTGTGTAAATGCCCTGAAAACCCTTTTGGGGGGAGCCTGTTGGCAGATAAAGGAGGCGTCTGCCAGGAGAGAGTGGGTTTGTTCCCCAAGCAAATCAGGGTGGAAGGTCCAGGGCCCCAGTTGGGCTTGTAGGATCAGGGAGGGATGCAGGGCAAGTCAGGGAGCAAGGCTGGTCTGCAGGACTGAGTCTTGGGCACCTCTGCACCTGCTCCCCAATGCATAGACCGACTGCCACCCCTCCCCTGCAGCACCCTTCCCTCCCCAAAACTATTCCAAAGCCCGAATCTACATCTTGTTACATCTACACAGGTTTGGTCCTGACTCTGTTATTGATGCTGCTATTTCAGGGTGGTGTTGGGGTAAGGCCTTCCCCACAGGGACATGGGGTGTCTTGGGGACACAGACCCTCAGCCAGTGCCAGGGGGGAGAGCGGGGCTGCCCTGCATCTCCCTGCTGATGTCCTGCACTGCCTCTCCCAGTGCCAGGCGGCCGCAATGGCTCTGGCAGCCACATTTGTTTACGGGCTGAATTTGTATTAAAACGGTTCATTATTTTCCTGACTGGCAGGTTTCCAGGGTCCGTGCTAGTTAATAATTGCTGCCAATTAAACCTTCACAAAATATGCATTGCAGGGATGGGGATGGGAGGGGGACACAACACGCGAGGATTTCTCCCAAGTCCACGGATGGCTCATGCTGCCGCGGAGGAGCCCCATGGAGGGTTGAGGATGCAGTGTGGCATCACTGCTCGCCACAGGAACCTCCCAGGGTTGGGACAGCAGAGGCCCCCGAGATGGAGATCCTTTCAAGGCTGTCGCTGCAAAGAGGTTTTGTCTCTTTACAGAGGCCAAATTTGCAGCAGGTGGAGGGAACACAGCAGGATCCATCCCAGCCCTGTGGATTGCAGCCCCTCGACCTTGCAGGTATCAGCTTGCCCATCCCAAGCCTTGATCTACCTGCTCACCCTGGGCATGTATGTACGCAGGGTGGGCGGGCAGGGCTTGTGACATTTATCCAACCCTAGACATCCCACTGCAGCTGCAAGAAGGCTTCTTTTCAAAGCACAACTCCCTCTTTCCCTACCTTTCTACTTGTTCCCTTCCACTGTTGGAACACCCTCTGTCTCCGCAAGCCAGCGGACCATCTCCTCCAAATCCCACCCTGACCCCACTTCAAACCCAGACCCAGGCACAACCTGGGAAAAAAGCATTTCTCAGGGGTGAAACACAAGCAAATCTCCGTGGTCCGAAACCCACCTTGGGCTGGGTCTGCCCAGCTCCTTCCACCTGTGACCTCGGGTGTCTTTTACAAGCCGTAAAGACGCGAGCACATTTCCCGACCACCACTTGAAAAGCAGCCAAAGAACAGGAATTCTTTAGAATCATTATTTAGCGAACGCTCACCCGGCTCTTTGAAGCTGGGAAGCTCGGCAGAAAGGCTGGGTGTTCAGGCGGGCTGTGGCTACGGGAAGGCTGGGGGGAATGTTTCTCAGATGCTAAAATCGCTCGGAGAGATGCAGGAGCAGGAGCGCGTTCGTGGGGAGGACGGCTGACGGGGAACTGCTGCCTTTCAGAAAGGCAAATAATCGCAGCCTAGGTTAGCTTTTCTGTCGAGAGAATAATTGTGCTTCTAAAGGCCCTGATATGATGAGCAGCACTGCTTTGAAATAGAAATAAATACATAAATAAATCAGAGATCTTGGACTGATTAAGGCAATTGCTTCCCTTGCTTTTGCAACCCCTTTGGGTCCTGGTTCCCAGAGCCAATTACATATTTAAAAAGTTTCTCTCTGAAAAAAAAAAAAAAAGAGGACTTGCAACTCTAAAATAAAGTTTCTTTGTGGTTGCCTAATGAACGGCAAGGGCCAGGGCAGTTTACAGTTATTAATTGGTTTTAAATGGCTCCAGCTCTGTCTCAGAGCATTATTTTGAGCTGACCACAATGTGCCTGTGCCCTCCTGGCTGCCCGACACGGGGTCAGGGCACACTGGGCACTGCTGGCCCGAGCCCCTTTGTGTGGGTGAGCAGCCAGCCCGCCTCCCCCATGGCCTCTCCTCCTCCTCCACCCCATGGTCAGCACTACAAAACCTCCCTGGGGACCTGCCAAGCTCCCACTGTCTCAGCCAGGGTATGGATGCAGCCAGTGGGGAGAGGAGCTGGGAAGATTCTGAGGATGCTCAGCCATTGCTTTTCCAAATGAATTCACAATTTCTCCAGCTCCCTTCTCCCTTCAGTGTGACTATGGGAAAGATTTGCTTTGCCACCCACTTTCCACTTTATCCCCCACCTTGGCACACTGCAAAATCCTCCTTGCTACCCAAACCCCAGCTTATTTCTAGGTTCTGCATGGCCACAACACATTGGAGTTGGGCAGCCGGCACCAGTCCAGGGACTGCCTAAGCATTGCTTGGCACATCACACCTGACACCACCACGCACCTTCAGACACCAACCAGGCAGAGAAAAGGCTCTATTCCTCACCCAAAAAACTCCCAGGGAGCTTAACTGAGCAAACAGTTTCTTTACCATGAGGATGGGGAAAATAAATCTTTCTCCCAGCCCAAGGAGGTGCAGAAACCTCAGCCTAAAGCGAGGCAAAGCTTGAGCCATGGACCTCCTTGGATGTCTTCTCCCTGAAAACATGCACTATTGACAGCAGAAATTATGTTGGATTGGGTTTGGGATGTAAGGAAACTCTGGAGATTATTGATATTTTCCAGAGCTGCTTCCAAACCTATTCTTGGGCTTGAACGCGTTGCGTGTGTTATCTCCAATGAAGAGTTTCAAGCTTTAATTCAAAAAATAGCATTATGTTTATAATACTATATAAGGTTTTCTCCTGGCTGTACGCACGGGACTATATATGTGTCGGTGTGTGGGTGTGGATGTGTGTGCAGGGATGGAATGAGACAAACAACTCAATCTGGAGCCGGTGGGGAGGAGGAGCCGCACACGCAGCCCCGAGCAGCGGCTGGTTCCCTTTGGTACCGGTTCAGTTTCTATTTTACCAGCCAGGCAGAGTCGTCTGAATAAACATGTTATCATTGGGACCAATCCGTACATAAACAGGCGGTGATGTTGTAGGTGCAGGAATACACCTGGGGGTGCATGGGGGGGGGGGGTGTTCTCCAGCTGTTGAATGCTGGAGATGGGGCTGGTGCGTGACAAGATGCCAGACGGCTTTTCAGCACGTCAAATCTGTATCTCAGCACTTTTCACAGCGCAGAAAGGAAACAGTAATTAAGTGACAGGACTTACACGACTTCTGCGTCGGAGAACCCTTTCAGTCCTGTGCACGTGTGTGTTGACGTGCCCCACCCCACCAGGTGTGGCCTCACCGCTTTTTAAACACAATCCTGATGGTTTTGTGTCATAATGGATAAATTATTCAGCAGAAAAAGTGTTTCCCCCATTCTGGGATTTTCCTGCTAACACCGCATTGGTCATTTCTGTTGGTCCCTGCCCAGCTTCACTGGTTTTATAAAATGCTCTGGAATAATACCGGGAATAGCAGCGTGTGGGAAGGAGAAAGGTTTTATCTGCATGGGGTCTTCCATCGCCAGCTCTGTTTCTATGGATATCTGAATGGAGTTTATATTTATCTCTCCCGTTTGAGCCATGTGTGTAACTTCAGAGGAGGAGGCCAAGAGAGGAGCTGCTCCACTGCTGGCTCTGCCGAGCCCTGACTCCTTTGGGTCAGCAGTGACAGGTCACCCAGGTGGGCAACACCAGCAAAAAAGTCACTGAGAGGAGGGGAAGCTGCAGAAATACTTGGACTAGAGCTTAACACAGCAGCAGATACTGTGTCCGGCAGGGAAGTGGCCCCTCTGCAGCCCCCAGACACCGGTCAGGGAAGTCAGGGCAGGAGCATCACTCCTGGTCCCCAGTCCCTCCCACAGCTGCCCTGTAAATGTCCAAATTTCCTGGTAGCGAGGGATTTTCCATCTGTCACATTGTCCTTTGCTGTCAGGAGAGGAGTCGGCACAGCCCTGGTGCCGGGGGGAGCATGCCGGGTGCCGGAGCAGGTAGGAGTGGGAAGGCGAGCACATGACTCGGCCTGGCCCCGGCGCACCAGCTCCCAGAGCATTACCATGATGGCTCCATCATTAATTGATCAATCACTGGATGACAGTTAATTAAGTAGAAAATAAAGCTACTCTGCCCGGCCTGGCATTAGTAGGCAGCGGCATTAGGATTTCTGGAGTACAAGGGGGAAATTAAAACACAAAGACACAGCTGGAGGAATAACCCCATTGCTGGTGGCTGGGGGTGGCAGCCTGGCATGATGCTCCCTGGGCCAGGACGTGCAGGCAAACCCTGCACGACAGCAGTGACCGTTCTTGGCTTCTCCCCTTCCCCAGAAGCTGGATCTCACCCTCCAGGCATAACTCCCATTATCCGTGTGCCCCTTCCCCAATGGCTCTGGTGCTGGGCACTGGCCACCAGACCCTCACCAGCCTACAGATCTGCAAAGGGGCTTTTCCTTTTAATCCTGTTTTCTCATCTCTCAGTCCTGCCTTGTGGGCTAACCCACAGCCAGGTTGAGGGAAGAGAGAAAGCCAGATAGAAAGCATCCTCTTGCCCCCCGCTTTGTGTGCCTGGGATTGTCTTGATATGAAGAATTATGGTTTTTGTTAAAAACTATTACTAATGAGGCGTCTTTCCTGCCCTTAATTGTTGCCAAGGCGATGACCCCAGCCAGCCATCTTTAATTAACTTAGACTAGATCTCCTGAAATGAGTTCCTCGGGTAAATTGCTCACCACAGCTTTCAGGCACGGAGCCGTGTTTGCCAAGGCCACCCGCTCCGGCGCGCTGCCACAACCACCGGCAGAGGTGATGGCACGGGCTGGTGTCCCCCCCTCTGCCTCCCCCTGCCACCACCAGGCCAGGTAATCCAAAAGCCAATGGGTAGAAACTCAGAGTAATATGGGGACAAGATGAAGGAGTGACTGACGCCTGACCGCGGGGAGTGGGATGAATGTGGATTTCTCCGTAAAATGGGAATTCTCCCTGGCTGCTGGCTGCTCCCATCATGGGGGCTGTGGGACCGGCCGCATGGTGGCTGGCACCTCTCCAAGCGAAAATCACATTTCCTGCCTGACAGATAACGTCGGTCAGGAGAATGCCAAGGACGATTCCTGAAAATGCCATAATTGTTTTAATCTGATGGCGGATAAAAGATAATGATGCTAACAATATTTAAACGTAATTATAGTTTCCTGCGGCTGTTGGGCTCTCTGAATCCTCTCCACTCAAGTGGCTTTGTTTACGAGCAGCTCCAATAAGGCAGCGCCAGTTTTCCTCCTCTATTGCCTTCACACCTGCACCTCCATCGAGGCAGGCGGTGGACACATGCCAAGAGGCTGGATCTCCTCAGGGATGAGTACTGGACAGCTCTGCAGCCCCCCTGGCTCTCCTGTTTTTGGCCCACTATCACACATCCTCTGTCTCCTGGGATGTGATGCCTGCCTTGGGAAAGGGGCTGGGATGATGGTGCTTGGACCATGGCAACCCCAGAAGAACAGGGATCTGTTTGGGAGGTTTTAGGGACAGGTGGTAGAAGTAAATTCCCCCCTCCCCCATTGGGACGGGATAGGCATATGGTGGCTGATTTATACCAGTCACCTGTGTCAGAGCTGTGCCCTCCCTTTAGCCTCCAAATCTCATCCTCAGCTCCCCTCCAAGGTAAAATCCCCAATATCGACACAAAACAACAAAGCAGGACTAAGGGAATTTTCAGGAATGATTTGCTGATGGCAAACAAATAAAAGGCACTGGAGGTGGATGTCTGGGGGCTTGCAATCTCCAGGAAAAGAAAATGGAGGAAGAAGAAAATGGGATTAATCCCTATATTGGAGACCCTCCTGCATTGGATACTTCTACCACCATCTCAAAGGAATCCCCCCAATCTTTTTGAGGGGATCGAATACACTGGCAGCCCAGGTAGGGATAGAAGAGGTTGCAAAAAGAGCTTGACCTAGTGCGCAGAAACAAGTAGTGAGAAAAGATGAGATTTAAGCGAGGTTTTTGGAAGAACTTAAATATGAAATGGCTATTTCAGTAGCTGGAGTCTAGCCTCCTGTGTGAATCAGTCTTTGTAAATAGGAATGGAGGATAGCCAACTTCCCGAAAAGGGCTCTACGGGGGGTCCGGAAAACCACAACGTCCTGAGTTTAATGGGGAAAACAGATAGAAATGGTAACAAAGAATGGGGAGAAACAGCAATAAACCTGATTGTTTGGTAAATAAGGCCGAGCCTGTTGCCGAGAAGTGAAGTTTGAAAAGCAGCTGGGGAATGAATAACCGGTTAAAAGTTAGGAGACAAAGTGGCATAACAAACCCAGGGGGTTCCCAGCGCCGAGGGGTCAGTGCCGGAGCCCCCGCAGCAGGCAGGAGTGCGAGCCTTTGGAAGTGCCAGGAAAGAGGGAGGAAACAGCAACAGGACAAAATCCACTGCTGCTCCAACACTATAAAATCTGCCACTGTACAGAGGGGAAGGGTCTCACTGTGCTGATGAACTTGGCCTTCAAATGAAGGAGGAATTCGATGTTGAGTACAGAGAAAATCCACTGTAGGCACATGGCAGTGAAACAGCTACATCCATCGAGGAAGAGCACTCCAAGGCATGGGTATGACTTTGAAAAGATCAGCTTGGTCACTGGCAGGGGTAAAGAGGCACATGGCATGTCAGCAATGATTCAGGATAGACCAGAGGAGAGGACAGGGATGGGTGAGGGAAGGGCAGGGGTTGGTTCACCCTGTGCCATGTGGGTCCCTGCTTCACAGAGGGCATCTCATGGGGCTGGGGAGGCAGAGGGGCAGGAAGAGGAGGACAGTTGGAGTTGTGCAATAGCTGCCATCTGAGGAGGGAATAAATAGAGTAGGACTCCAGCCTGCAGAAAGAGGGGCTTGGATGTGCCAGCTGAACACCTGGCACAGGGAGCTGCTTTGGCAGCCACCTGGGAGGATGCAGGGACAAAAAGTTTAGAGGGGTTGGAAAAGTAATTGGGAAAGAACAGAGAGGTGCCTGGCTGCTGGAAAGGCTGTGAGCCAACTAGGGCTAAGGGCTCTGTAGAAAGTAGGGCAAGAGCAGACAAGAGAGTACCCTTTCCCCTCCACTGTCCTGTCCCCTGGCCTGACCTGGGACACCTCTGGAGAGGCAGTGACTCATCCCCGGAGTTGCAATTGTTTTGGGCGCTGCCCGTGGTGCTCCACTCGTTCCTGGAGCATCTCTGCCCCCCAGAGCCAGGGATGCACCTCGAGAGGGGACCTTTTGCTATAGCACCAGGAAGGACGTCCTCCCTCCCAAAATACACCTCCAGGTTTCCCAGCAGCTCGTCCCCACCCAGCTGGGGTGGGTTCTCACCAGTTAGCTGTATCTCCGTGGAAATCCACCCAAGACACACATAGACAACTCTTTAGGCAACACCTCGTGACGATGGTTGTCCACCCTTCTCGACCACGCAGGACAGAGTCGTGGATGGGGGGGTGGGTCCCGGGGAAACCCGGTCTTTGCCCTCTCCGGCCCCGCAGCCACGGTTCCAACCAAACCCGCGGCCGCGGCCACGCGTGGCCGGCGCAGCGCGTCTCCACGGGCTCGGCGCAGCCCCGACGGGGCGCGTTGACATCTGTAACCAACACGCCGGCTCCGGCAAAGTCAGGGCTGCCCGGCCAGGCGGAAAATTAACACTGACATTGAGTTTAATTAAACAAAACAACCAGGCTGCGAGCTGGAGCGGGGACGTGGCGGCAGCTGGAGGAGCCGGGCTGGGCGCGGTTCGGGACCGACACCCGCCGCCGCCCGCCGGGACGAGCCCACGTCGGCAGGACGGAGCCCGGCGTGGCTCGGGAAGCCGAGGCCGGCTGGTTGGCTCGGCTTCCCCGCCGACGCTGCTGTCCAGGGCCGGGAAACACAATTTTCCCTCCCCATTTTGCCCGTTTCTTTGCAAAAAAATGCGCGGGGCGCAGCACGGCGGCGAAGGCCCACGCGTGTCTCTCCCCCGGCGTGGAACGGGACGGGTACCCGGCGGGCTGAGGCGTGGGGGTGAGGCGACGGGCTCTCCAGGGGTCGGATTTCGTTGAAAGGAATTTGGAGAGATGCTGACCGACTGACACCCATCCCCGCATCGGCTGCGGCCCCGCGCCTGTCCCCGGCCCTAAATACAAGAGGTTGGAAACGGTCTAATGCGGGCAGGTAGAGCCCGGCAGAGCATCCCGGCCCAGCTGCTCCCCGCCTGGCAGCGGAGCGTCGGGCAGCACCGGCAGAGGGGGAGCCGTGCCAGAGGGGGCCGTGGTTTTACGCCTCTCGGCTCCGAGTTGGGTCGGACGAGGCAGAACCGCCCTGCCCTCTGCCTTCTGCCCTCTGCCCTCTGCCCGCTGCCCGCCGCCGACCGCTGCTCGCACCGCAAATCCTCCGCGGAAGAGCTGAAATTAGGGCGCAGCTTCCACAAGCCGAGCGGGGGGCCGGTGTCCGGTGTTTAGGGCTGGTTTTCGCTGACCCTCTCCATCCCTCTGCCCCCTCCGAGAGCTCCCTCCACCATTAAAGACCCCTCGTGTTCCACCCAGCCCGCTGCGTCTGGGTCCTGGAAGCGAGGGGTGATCCCTCTGCCGTCGGCCTTCTCCTCCTCTCAGTCCACAACTTTGGGTCTTTTAGCCTGGTCATTTTATTTTATTTAACCTTTTTTTTTTTCGAGTGGGGGGAGGGAAGGCGTGAAATGTCGGCTTTGAAGGATATTTGTAATAACATAACCAGCAAAATGAATGTCATATTTTTGCTCCAATGAATTGGATTTCCTGAAATATTGTCTCCGTAATGATGCCTTTAGGCTCCTCTGGATTAGATAACTCTCCAACCACATCAAGGAGGCTAATTATCCCAAAGCCACTTTTCCACATCTATTTCACACACCTATGTGTATCTTATGTTCAGAGACACGATACTCTCCCGAAACGCCACAGGGACGCTCACCAGGAGGGGACAGACGCCCACCCCTGCGGTGTCCCGGCGCCGGGGGGAGCCCCGTCGAGCATCCGTGACGCCACCAAGCCCAAATCCCCTCCCAGCCAATCCGAGAGGCCCGTCCGCACATCATCAGCCCGCGCTGGCCAATGAGGGGCGGCTCCGGTGGGATCCCCTCGACGGCTCGAGGTGCCCGCGGGGCTCTAAAGGGGCTCCACGGGACCCTCCACCCCGTCGGGCACCCCGGGGTCGCACCCTCGGCACGGGGAGGGGGTGACACCCCCGGGAAGCGCTGGGGCAGCTGCCCCCGAGGTCACACATGGGGGTGTGGGAGGGGATGAGATCCTCTCAGGGGGGTGGAGGTTCGAGGGGCAGAGACCCAAACAAGAGGCGGGGGTTTTCCCCGACTCCACCGAAACCCCAACGCCCCCGGGGGGATGCGGGCAAAGCCGCCCCCGCACACTTGCAGGAGGAGCCCAGGCGGCCCACGCGTGAGTGCCCCCACCGCCACCCACCCCCGCCCTGCTCCGCCCGGCGCGGGTCTCCGTCCCGGCTCTTTGGTTGGGCCGGGCAGTCTGTACTTCGGGATTATTCATCTCCTGCAAGTTTTTTGTTAGGCGGCCCTGAAAGGCCTCAAAGGCTGGGAACACCATTCTAATTACGGGGAAGCACAGCTTATTTAGAAGATAAAAAGAGACTTGTAGTCTCATAACAGCTTCTTATATCCGTCAAATAAGGATCTCTAATGACGGGGTGAGAGCCAGTGAATGCCTAAAACAAACTAAAAAAAAAGGAGCGAAAATAAAGCAGCCAGGGGCTTAAGATATATTAAATTACCCTGATTAGGAATTTAGGCCGTGGCTCGAGTCTGCTGGAGAGGCTGGCGAGGGGGGGGGGACGGAAAGTGCTGCTATTCATTTCTGGGGAGAGGGGTCAGTAGGTCGGAGGAGTTCACAGGGCCTGGCTCTATTCTTATGCTAACAGAGAATACAAGCGCTGGCCTGGAAAATAGAAATGAATTTGCAATAATCCGAGCCCCTCTGTTTGCAAGACGAGCGGCTCTATAGCTAATTGCAGCCCGGCCTCGCCCGGCCTCCCCCGCCTCGTTGCGGACAGTTGTAACGATGCATGGGAGATTAGAGCCCGAGGGGTTTTGGGGGGGGATTTAAGCCGTCTCCACCCCCTCCCTTCCCTCTGCCCGATGGTGAAATATTCCAGGGCAGGCGGTGGTGTTTGGGCTGGCTCTGCTCGCAGGGAGCGGGGCCAGCCAACTTCTTGAACTTCCCCGGAGCCGCGCAGGGGAGCGGCCGCCGGGCAGCGCGATGTGCCGGGGGAGGGAAGGGGGTCGTCTCTGCGCGGCCACGGGGCCGGGGGGTGGGAATGGGGGAAGGCAGCGCAGGTCCCAGAGACGGGGGGACCCCCATTGAGCTGCCGGTGACAAGCAGTAAATCGGGAAAGAATAGCGCATGGAAACGCGCCGTCGGGGCCGCTGGCCGGCCCTACAGCTGCCGCCCCGTCTCACCGCCATCAGAGCCACCGTCTCCCCGGTGGGATGCCCGGTTCCCACCCTGCATACCGACGCCTCCCGCCTCGCACCGGAGGGGTCTCTCCCCTCACCTGAGGGATCCTTCCCGCACCCAAAAGGTCCCTCCCGCACACCGCGGGGTACCGCCGCCCTCCGTTCCGGACCCGCCCCGTCGGCAGCTCGGCGGCCTCAGAGTGTTTCAGGACCCTGGACAGGGGCGGGGCCGCCGTCGGGGCGCGGCGCCGCCGGGTCCCCGCGCGTTCCCCGACCGCGTCCCGCCGAGCCAAGGGAGGGGGGTCCTCCCTGGTCCGGCCCGATCATGGCCTCTCTCCTCCTTTTGCCTATGTTACTGGGCTGGGATCACCCCCACGGTGGCCGCCGAGCCCCGGGGCCGCGATGTGGGCGCGGGCCACTGTTTGGCTGCGGGTGGGAGCCCATGCCGACACAAACACACCCACCCGTGCGGGGAAACCGTGTATAGGGGACAAAAATGCAGCCGAAGGGTTGTTTTAATGAATATCGAGTGGCTCGGTCAGCCTCCGCCGCCCTCGCCGGCATGCGGGCTGCTCCCGGGGCTGGGAACGGTGCGGACTTTCCGCCGTGCCCCGACGGTGAAACGGGGTGACAGAGCCCCGGGGTCACCTTGCCCGGTCCTACCGACAAAGAGCCGGCCCTACTGCCAGAAATAGAGTCCTCTCTCGTTAAGCACCTCTTCCCCTCCTCCTTCTCGTCTGTGCCTGGCCCCAAAGCTGGAACCAGAGATGCTTTCGGGTGACGGCTGTGCCTGGGGCTGGAGGCAGAAGGCGGTGGCGGCACAAGCGCGGTGACAGCCCTGGACCTAGACCAGGACCGGCTCCGCAGAGCCGGGCCGGACCCTACGCTCCGCATCGCTCTTAGAGCAATTCTGTCGTGAGCTGCAAACTTTGCCCGGCAGCTCAGGGCTGTCACTGCCATCCCGATACTGGAGGAATCGGGCACAGGAGGATGGAGAGCGGATTCGGGGGCTGCTGTGGGCCGGGGCCGGGGCTGCTGGGATCGCTCCAGCGGTCGCAGGTCTCAGGATCCCCACTTTTTCAGACTCTTGAAATTCTCTCACTCGAGACTGAAATTAAAAGGATGATTCCCGTAAGTGGCACACACCGGACAGAGTCATCCCTGCTCGGCATTGTCCGTGCCATGGGGCTTCTCCCGAAGCCTTCACTTAACACTTGTCGTTTTAAAAGGCAGAACCTCCGAATTTTATCCAACGGTCTATTCTGAAGGGCTACTTAAGCTTAAGAAAATTGTGTTTCAGGTACATAAAAAAAAAAAAAGCTTAACCCCCCCACACCACAAAACGTACATATAATAATAATTAAAAAAAAAAAAAAACCAACAAACAACCAAACAAACAAACCCAACCAAAGACCAAACAACGGTGTTTCTAATTTCCAACTGTATATTGAATTGCTAAAAAAAGAGGCGGCATTATTTGCAATAATAATCTATTAACTGGATTTGGGTGAAATGTTCAGCAGAAAAAAAATCATAACGGGGTTGCTCTGAATTTTCTCTCTCCCGAAGACATACGGGGAAAAGATATACTCGAGGTTTTAAACATTGTTTTGGAAAACAAATTCGCCGATATTTTTATCTCCTCTGCAGTGGGACACGGAGATGATATAGCGCGATTTTATTTCTCGACGCCGGACGGAGTTTGGGTTTCCCCCTCCCCAAAACAACACCCGGTCCGGCCCCGCACCTTCTCCCCGCCTTGTCTTTTCCAGCCAGAAATAAACCACCGAGGCGGAGAAAAGCGGGCTTATTTGCTAGAATAAAAATCGAGTTTATTTACAAGAGAAAAAAAATGTGTTTATTTGCAAGAATAAAAAGTGTGTTTCTTTTGAAGAATAAAAATCTGATTTATTTACGAGACCAAAAAGCCTGTTTCTTTGCAGAGTGGGGACCCGCTGTTCTGGGAGGTGTGGGACACGGGGCTGTGCCGCGGCTCGGGAGCACGCAGAAAAGGGGGTGTTTTCCCTGCCGAGTGCCCCCTAAATGGGACTGGGGTTCATTCCCCAGCAGGTCCCCCCGGGCTGCGGAGCGGCCGCTGCGAGGGGCTCCCGGGTACCGCACCCAGCCCTGCATCCGTGGTACCAGGGCGCTTCCCCGCTGTCTCATCGCAGTCGTGCGGGGATTTTGGGGGCGTGGGAGGACAAAGGTGCCCAGGAAGCGTCCCCCCTTTCCCACTGAGGGTGGATTGCCCCACGGATGCGTTTTCCCCTGCCCACGACCCGTCGCAGGCTGTTCTCCTGCCTTTCTCGCAAGGACGGGAGAGCTGTTCCCTCTTCAACGAAAACCCGGGGGGGTGACAACGGGGCGCCTTGCTGTGCCCCCCTCGCCGCAGGGCGGCCGGCGAGGAGGGGAAGCCCGGCCAAGGTGAATCCCCCCGTTTCAACTGCGAGCGAGGGGCGGTGGCCTTCCCCGCACCCCCCGGCCGCGGGTGCTGTGCCCACCCCGCGGTCGGATGCGCCCCACGGATGCCCGGAGTGTGTGGACACCCCCCGCTCATGTGCACACACACGTGTGCGGGACACACACAGATACCACATAATCCACTCCGAGGTGGATTACCCGCGGCGTGGCACACCCACCCGGGTACGGTGCGGGGATGCAACACGCGTGTGCGGCACATACAGAGGTCGCGGACACACCCGTGTCCACAGACGGACACGGACATCGGGTTCACACCCGTCGTTTGCAGACGCACCCCCAGAGGCTGCACCCCGGCTGCCCCCCACCTCCAGGAGTAGCTGGGACCCCTCAGCCAGAGCCGTGCTCCTTCCCTGCACCTTCCCTCCCCAAATCCACTGATTTTCTCTCTCCTTTTCCCCACTCCACCCACCCCACGAATTAAAGGCGGCGGCTGAGCGGGGCTGCAAGAGGCGGTGGCTGAAGGCCCTCCGCCCGCTCCCTTCCCTGCACCAGGTGAAAGAATACAGAAATAGGTGAAAAAACAGAAATAGCCCCAAAAGAACACTGCCCGAGGTTTGGCTTTATTTATTCCTGTGTGTCTTTGTGCTCTGCAGTCCCAGGCCGGGCTGGGCGAGCCGGGTACCCGGAGGGGCAGCCCCGGTGGCGGCTTGGCGGGTCGGGCGGTGAGAGAGGGTGATGGGGTGCCACTGTCCGCGGCGGGGGGCGCGGGGAGCCGCAGGTGCTGCTGGCGGGAGAGACCCGCAATGGCTGTTTGGGTGTTGCATTAAAGCACGCTGCAGTGCGCACACTGCGGCCCCTCCCCCCGCAATCTGCCTGTATGCTAATGACATGCAAAGCGACTCATTTGCATGTTTATCTCTGTCAATGGGCAAGCGTGGCGGGCGCGGTAATACGTTTCCCACCGTGGCGTGGAGGCCTCCCCCCTCCCCGAGACCCTGACGGCCCCGCCGGGCAGGGCAGGGCCAGGCAGGGCGCTACTCCAGCCCCGCCGCCCAGCCCTGGCACCACGGCAGGTACTGCCACAAAATGGCTGCCGGGGGGGCCCTGCAGCCGCCCAAGCGCCTAATTCTGCCCTCCAGCAGCCCCTGGCCCATCTGTGCCCCCTCCCCACAAACCCATCGCCGGATTTTGTGCTTAAGCAGCCAATCGGGGGCGCGGCACCCTTCCCCCCTCCATCCCTCCTTCCCCCCTCCATCCCTCCTTTTCCACCCTCCATTCCTCCTTCTCCCTCTCCAGCCTTCCTTCTCTCGCCTCCATCCCTCTTTATCGCGCCTCTATCCTTCCTTTTCCACCCTTCATCCCTCCTCTTCCAACCTCCATTTCTTCTTTT